>NC_056744.1:1360547201-1360650914 GCF_019279795.1 Protopterus annectens | reverse complement strand
GTATATATATATATATGTGTTTGTGTGTGTGTGTGTGTGTGTGTGTGTGTGTGTGTGTGTGTGTGTGTGTGTGTGTGTGTGTGTGTGTGTGTGTGTGTGTGTGTGTATCTATATGCATGTATATCTATATATGTTTGTGTGTGTATGTATGTCTTGGCTGGGAATTCTTTCTATTGTCTTAAAACATAGATAATTACTAGTTTCACGTGTAAAAGAGTATTTTATTGCTGTTATTTCCTGGCAGGGGAAGCTTACAAAGAAATGTAAATTTTGAGTTTCTGTTAGCCTGGGAACTAAAGGAGAAGTGATAAAAATGATATAATCTTGATTATTCAGCAGTACTGTGTATTACCAATTTAAGACTTTCTCAGAAAGAAAGATTGATCATTTTGTATCTTGTTTTGGATCTAGAAAGAACATCCACTCACCAGCACTTGCTTATATGTAAGTAATATTTAGAACAGTGATTTCTCTAAGAGAATATAGCCAGATTAGTCTAGCTGTTTTTGAGGTGTGGCCACGGTGGTGAAGAGGTTAGCATTGCCACCTCCCAGCAAGAGGTTCACTGGTTTGATTCTTGGCTGTGGTGCTTTCTGTGCAGAGTCTGCATATCCTTTCTGCAGTTGAGTTGGTTTCCTCTGGGTGCTCCGGTTTCATCCCAAGGACATGCTGTAAGTGGATTGGCTACTCTAAATGGGCCCTAGGCATGAGTTTGTGCATGTGTGTGCCTTCCATGCAAGGTTGTGTGCTGGGTGGCAACTCAACACCGTAAAACTCCACTGCCAATCATGAGCAGACAGGTGATCCACTGTGGTGACCCCTAACTGTGAAAGTCTGAAAGTAGTCTAGCTGTTTTCTATACTTGTCAGACTATCCTACAGTATTGTTTTATAGCATTTTCCTGTGATTTCTGAACTCTGTAATGTCATTGTGTTGAAGTAGTAAGTATTGTCTTGTGTTTTTATTAATTATTATTAAATATTTTTAAACCTTTCAACTGTGTCTGTTTTGTGTAGAGATAATTTAAGCTGTAGAGGACTTCCATGTTTTTGGTGATACTATATAAAGCCACTCCAAGAGCCTTTCTGTTCTTCACACTTACTAATTGGATAATAACAGCATTACACAGTGAAATTGGTCACCCTTTGGGAAGGGCTTTATAGTAGCTAATAGCAGTGGTTGGTGGCAGTCGGTAGTACCTTATAGTCTGGGCAGAAAAGGGGCATAGCTGGAGAACCTGTGCCAGGAGTGTCTGTGTGTTTGTATATAACACATATCTCGAAGAGTGTGTGTGTCAGCTACTTGGGCAGGGACACAAAACACTGGTTAGACAGAGAGGGTGCTGGAGGTTTTTTTACTGACCACTAGGCTGAGATCTGTACCCTATAGCTGTACCAATGGGGAGTCTTATTGGGGATCTGGAAAGAAAGGGAGATACTAGCCCCAGACTGACTGTGATCTCTGTGTACACTTAATGGAAATTGTACTTTACTGCGTGTGTACTTGTTATCCTCCCAATGTGGATGCCCCTCACTGGTGTTAGTGGTGAGGATTGAGGCTTCTTGATTATTGGGCCAGTGCATGGGTGCCACAACTGCAATAAAAGTGAGATGATGAAGGAGCAACTGAGGGAAGTGGTACTAAGGATTAACTATTTGGAATGTTAATATAATGCATATTAAAGAAGTGATGTAATGTAGATGAGGTTTGGGACAGCAGTAGTTAAGCAATACTTCAGGAATGGAAGCAAGTATGGAAAAGCAAGTATGTTGTCCATTTTTTTAATTTGGATTTGATTTCAATGTAGAACTGATTTATTTCACATGTGTTCATGTGTGTGTGAGCACGGTGGGGAATTCACAAAGTTTTGTAAAAATGTACAAAAGCTATGATTTGTAATATGCAGTTTTTCCTGGTGACAATTTTTTAACATCTTTATTAAATATTAACAGTTCAACCGATGACACAAGTATGCATACATAAACAGAAAAGGCAACCACAGTAACATTTGACATATATATATATATATATATGTATGTATATATATATATATATATATATATATATATATATATATATATATATATATATATATATATATATATATATATATATATATATATATATATATACACATATATACAAATATATTCATATATATATATATATATATATATATATATATAAATATACATACATATATAGACAAGCCCCTCAGTGTCTGCAAGTAGAGTTTCACTATTCCATTATGCTTCGTTTTGCACATCTACATACAACTAAAATTGATTTTTAAGCTATTTTTATATGTCATTTTTATTGTTGTATTTATAATATTGCTTTTCAACAATAACATTTGCCATAGAGATTTGCAAACATATATGTTCATTCCAATTTTGCTTAACTTATGCAACATATTTGCCATAATTCATATAGCATAAACAATATTTACATCTTATTTTAATATTTGCATTTCTACTCATATTCATGTCATGCATAACCACAGTCCTCCTCCCACATAATTTGAGCTGTATCTTTCCTTTCCAAGAATTGCCTCTTATACATCTACTGCTTTACGCAGAATTTGGGGAACTGCACTACATTTCCCTTTGAAGTTCAGAAAGTTACACCTATTAGGGCACAGTGTGTTTTACCTCTAGTAATTCCTGTAGCTGTTGTTAGTGCTACCATTCCTACTCCTTCATCTTGCCTCTTTGTGTGATTGGTCTGCCCATCACTGAAGACCCCCTCCTTACACTTTTTGCCATTCATAGGTCATACCCCCTCAATAATAATTGCAACTAGTTCCTTGCTCTTCCTTCTGTGCAAACTTACAGAGCCACCCATTTTCATTTCTTAGCTATTATTCACCTCACTTTTCTGGAGAGCAGTTGAACTTCTAGTAATTCATTTCCAGCCTGTTCCTTCCCCTTGTACTCCCCAGAAAGATATATGTTATACCAATCTGGTGTCTTCCTCCCCCAGCTTCCCAAAGCCCTTTCCATAACAGTACAGTCTCCTTCTATGTCCTTCACATTCATATCTGATAAGCATTTTTCTCCTCACATCTCCAGCACTTTGTGAATGGATGTCATCCTTTTTAGTATATCCTTAGCAGGGATTCTGTACCATCTGTGCTGCATCCTTCTATACTGACCTTCAGCACAGCAAACCTTTTTTAACATTTTCATTATTGCTAATATTCAACGGGTCTATATTAGAACACCGAACATTCAAAATGTTGAGTGTTCTAATATCAAACCCTAGCAATCGAAAATTTAAAACATCGAACATTCAGAACAGCAAATTTTTTCCTAGGGAAAACATTTGCTGTTCCAGAACACATACACACAACACAAGCACACCAAACAAACAGCAATCCACACACATACACCTAAACACTTACACCTAACCCTACACTAAACTATACATACACCACTAACTATCCACTTACCTTAACCCAAACCCTAACCCTAAGGTCCATCACTATGGCACAGTCACCTCACCCGTGCCCTAACCCTAACTCACCTGCCCCACCCTAACCCTCACGTCCACACAATTGCACACTTACCTGACCTGCGCCCTTACCTTAACTCACCTAACCCGCTCTAACCCTCATGTCCACACAATCGCACACTTACCTGAACCCAACCCGTAACTTTCCACAACAGCGCTGAAAATACCGAAGCAACAGAAATGGACAACCGAATTCTTTCCCTAGGAAAAAATTTGTTTTTCTGTTTCTTCGATATTTTCAGCATTCACTGAAAACGGGTCGATATTAGAACACTCAAAATTTTGAACATTGACCCTACTCAACCTATAGTATAAAAGTCTGGCTCTCCAAAACCCCAGAACATCTGTTGAAATGTAAAAAACACCATTTACCTGTTGCACTTTGACATACACCCTCAATGCTATAAATATAACAATAGGTGGTGACATTTGCCAAATTCCAGGACCACATACAGCAACCTGTACCACTAAACCAAACCCTAACAACCCACTTTCAAGACCCAAATCATCCATATGAAAGATCCCTCATATAAACATTCTAAGCATTTGCAGTAATATAGCTGAACTACATGCCTGGATAGCTCAACACTCTCCAGACATACTCATATTTACAGAAACTTGGTTAAAGCCATATATCAAAGATAAAGAAGTACTTCTGTCCAGCTATAACATACTAGCAGACAGGCTACATGAAAATTGAGAGGTGTAGCCATTATATATAAAAAATACCATCCAGCTTACTCATTTCCCTCTCATCCTTCCAAACTTTAATAGTGCTGAAATCATTACTACTCTGCTTAGGCTAAACCACCATAAAACCTCATCTTTTTACAGGTATCTATAGTCTCACCTAGAAATAACATCATTACCACTGAAATTATACTATCATGGGCCATTTCAATATCCCACAAGAAAAGATAATATTAGGCAAATTAGACATTGACTGTCTCTCTCTCAGTATTGATTCTCCTGTAAATTTCTATGTGTTCAGTCAGTTAACTACCTCTCCCTCCAAATAAATACATATATAATGTGTGTATATGTATATGTACATATATATATATATATATATATATATATATATATATATATATGTGTGTGTGTGTGTGTAAAAAAAATAAAAAACAAAGGCTTCATAATTGGCTGAGTACTCTCCTCCTCACATAATATTTTTCCCCTTGCTATCTCTCTAACATGTTAACTGGCCACCTCCCTACCTTTGTCGTCTGAGCTCTTCATCCCAGCCCAAAACTTCACCACTTTAATGAAGTGCATAACTTTCCTCACTTTCAAAAAGACACATTTATCCACAATCTTAAACTCTGCAAATGACATTATTGTCCTACAAGGTGATGCTGATACTGATTGCATAAAAACCTTTCTTAATATCCTAAATAACCTAGTCCCCCCACCACAGAAAAAAGTTAGTAAAAGTCAAACTAGTCCCATGGCTGACAAAATCTACAAAACTACTAATGAAACATAATGACAAAGGCTGGAAATCATGGATCTTGGATCACAAACAAAGCTCAGACCAATCTACAAGTATTTCAGCAACTCAGAAATCAATGTCTGACATAAAAAATAGATAAAAGGAACTACTGTAGTAACCTACAGTCCAAAAAACTCCAAAATCCAAAAGCATTCTAGTCCACCATAAACCAAGTCCTCAAACCAGGCTGCACCACTCAACCAGAGCCCATAGTGCCCAACAACATAGTCAAACTTGCCACTCTTTAATACCCACTTTATAAACTCAGTTACATCACTAATCAAACAGCAAACATCTCTGTTTGCCAGTCCAACAACAGTAGCACCTCTAACTCAGACTCCTCACTACAACCAGTCCTCACCTCCACTATTAAAAAGCTTCTATCAAAACTAAAACCCATTGCTCTTGTGACAGTCTTCCCTCCAAATCTGTAAAACATAGTTGCATCCTATCCAGTGTACATAATCATAACTGCTTTATTTCAGAATCAATTGTGGCATTACTATGGGAAAAGTTCTTTCCTACCTCTAAACAAGAGGTAATTGCACCGAATTTAGTAATTTCTGACTTATCGCCATCCTGTCCCCCTGTCTAAAAATTCTTAAAAATTTGCTCAATCCCAACTCACCCAACCCCTCACCCAGAATAACCTTATCTTCCCCTCCCAACATGGCTTCCATCCCCATCAGAGTACAAGACTGCTCCCTTTCAGTTCACTAGTACAGGTAATTCACAAGAATGAAGGCAAGTTAGTGTACATTCTCCTTCTCAACCTCTCAGAAGCTTTTAATACAGTGTCCCACCCTATTCAACTTGGTTTTAGTGAATCCTCCATCGCTTGGTTCCACAACAATCTTGTAAATGGATCCCAAGCCATAAAATTCCACAGAAATTTCTCCTTTACTCCCATTTTCTACAGGTGTCCCTCAAGGCTCCATCCTTGGGCCTATACTCTTCAACATATTAATTAATAATCTCTCGCAAGCCTCTAAATCAATGAACATAGTTCATGACTTTACCCTTTTATGCATTGACCAAAATCTTGCTAACTCACTAAAGAGTCCTTCTCTCCATTGACACCTGGCTAACAGCATCTCAACTTTTTCTTAACCCCAAAAAACTTAATCCAAAACACCTCTCAGTGCAGGATCCTGCATTTATATTATCTCATCAAACAATACAAAACTGAAATTGTCGCTCATACTAAATTGGTAACCTAAAATTTGACTATCATATCCAACTTGTCACAAACTTGTTGGAGATTTCCTCTAATCTTATTTAGAGGGCTGATCTGAATGTACTGTCCAAAGCAAAGTAGACATGGAAGAATCATTGTGTGAATTACTTCTATTCCACCCCCAAGTGTTGCAAATCTACCTGTCCTGCATAAAGATACAGGGTGATAGTTTTTTTATATACATTTCCTTGCCTTTCTTTGCTGTAGCCTCTTTCATAGATTTAGTTACTCTCCCTTTTTCTGTGATGGCATTCAACAGCTATGTTATTATGCTGCTCACCTGAAAGCCCACTGATTTATACAGGTTAGTGGGGTGTACCCATCTGGATGGCTTGTTTTACCCATTTTCAGATGTCTGATGGGGGCCATCACCTCTTTCTTTCCTATCTGCAGATGTATTACCTGTTGCTCCTCCTCATCTACCATATATCCTTGCCATGTGTAAATCAATGAAATATGGGGGTTTGTCTTTTTATGAAGCTCATTGCAATAACATGTCTGCCACTGGACTGTTCAAAGCTTTCCTTCTGTCTGACTCTTGATTCTCCATATCAGCATATTGATGTCATTTTCTCTCCTCCCCACTCTCCTGCCAAACTTGGCTTTTATTTTTGATTCCTCATATTCTTTCACTCAGTCTCTTACACCTGCATGGTCTGTCCTGTTCATATGCTGAACACTCACCTTTCCTTGTTCAACTCTTTGCTGTATCCTATGCCTATCTAGAGCTATCACTTCCTGCATCCTGTCTTTTCTCTTACTCCCTCCTAACCATCATGTGACCCTCCAGACACTTTTCACCTCATTCCATTCACATAGGTTCCTAGTGTGACCTTGATGTTTATATTGAGGCCTACTGTGTCTCTACCCATATCCAATGTCCATTTATTATCTCTTATCATCTAGTGCTCTGAATTCCATCTCCATTCACCTACTATCTAGTTTCATATTTCACAACTCATCTTAACAATGGCATAGTCTGATAAATTTTTCTCTGCAGTACACAGCTGTGATTTCTTCAAACGTTTTTCCATGCACCAATTGTCTGTCTAGCCCACTAGCTTGCTTTGTTTTATGCCTTGAAAATGTAAAACCTTCCAAGTTCTTGACACATGTCCAACTCTTCTGTCTCATCCCCTCACCTAAGACTTTTTGACTGCAGCTGTGCAATTCACTGCTCCAAATGTCCTATCCCTTTTGGGGCTCTAACACCAAGTTGAAGTCATCCCCTATGTTTATTCTGTCTCTCTTTCCTTACTACCTGAAAATTCTTTATCCAGTTGTGACAAATTATGGGTCTGTTTGTGCTGGGCCCATAGAAACACCACAAGACCAATCCTATGTCTCTACTCAGACATCTGACTGACACCCATCTGCTTTCCTCATCTTTGACTACCTGCTTAAAATTTCCTCTCCCCTTCTATTGCCTCCTTTTGCTCAACTTGAAGCTAATCACTTACAGCCCTGTATTTCTAATTTTCTAACATTTGAGATTTAGCTCCTCCCTCGTCACCTTCATTATTACTCTCCCTGTTTATTGCCTCCTAAGTTCTGCAAAATCAAATCTGCTTCCCCATATTTCCCCTTTTTTAATACTTCAACTGTTTGTGAAAAGAAAATATTACAACAGTCATTATAAAAACATAATTTTTTTAACTCATACAAAATTATTACATTTTTCTAGGAAATGCCTTTTAAATTTATTTCTATGTCTTTGTATAATTGTACATCTTATCAAATGTGCATATATTGAATGATGTCTTTATTCTTTGGACTGTAATTATCTTTGTACATGTTTTGTAGCCACAGAGCTGACCTGAATTTGTTTAGTTGGAGCAGTGATCTAGATTAACAAAATAAATGTAATACATGCATTTATATATATATATATATATATATATATATATATATATATATATATATACATACACACGTATGCAGCACACACACACACACACACACACACACACACACACACACACACACACACACATATATATATATGTTTGTGTATGTATATACGTATGTATAATATATGTAAAAAAAACAGTGGCACCTTAAATCATGCTCAGAGGCACAACTTCGGACCATACAAAATAAAACTACTGTTTCCGTGGGTGGGGGTGCCACACAGTGTATCACACACACCTTGCTAATTATACTCACATTGCATGTTCCCCAACCTCAGGGATGCTGACCTCACATACCTGTTTACCATCAGTTTTGTCGACCAAAATGTGGCAGCAAAACAGATGTTGACATTTGGAAGTTTCAGTTATAAAAAGCTGTTATACTATGTGTGTGGGTATGTATGTATATGTATACACATGTGTATATATTTATGGGGGGATCTGTGTGTATATATAAAATGTATGTGTGTATATATATATATATATATATATATATATATATATCTATAATATGTGTGTGTGTGTGTATATATATATATATATATATATATATATGTATAGTTGCGTCTTTCAGCTTTTCCCAGTTATGGGTCGCCACAACAGAACTCCAGTCTGCTAATGATTGGTAGTTGATTTTTACAAGCCGAGTTACCAGCCCTGATGCACAACCTTCAACGAAGGTACGCCCATTCACACATGTCTCCACGCAGAAGACACTCTAACTGAGAATCGAACTGGACAGCGTCTTACTGTGAGGCGACAACACTACCACAGCACCACCACCGCAGTCTATATATATATATATATATATATATATATATATATATATATATATATATACACACACACACACACACACACACACACACACACGATGAAAGTGTGTAAAATACACATCCACATGTATATAAGTTCTATTTATCTACATATAAGTTTGCATATATGCATAGATACATACACATTTTGTATATTTTATAAATATCTATATTTGCAACCTGTCTATGTATATGTATGTATGTATGTGTGTGTGATATACAGACACACACACACACACACACACACACACACACACACACACACACACACACACACACACACACACACACACACACACACACATATTTGCTTTTCTTTGAGATTGTAGTACATGAAGTGCTTTTTTCATCCTTGAAAGGTATTGGCTGTGGAGTTAGTGTATTAATTCCATTCTATGGGAACGTCACACCTCTAGTAACCGAGAATGCATTCTTACATTCCACTGAGTTTTCTGAAAAGCCAAGTCGAAAGCATTAACCAAACAAATGCAAATATCTTGTGAAGGTTCAAGCAGCAACATTATAATAATAGTCTGTGCATGGCCAGTTTATAAGGTATTATAATGTACACCCAGATCTAAAATTACATTTTCTTCCAAGTTTCACAAACTTTTATATCTTTGAAACTGTATTGTATAATGCCAGTTCATATTTGTTCAACCAGCCTTGAGCCTTGACCTGTCAGCAAGAAATTCCTTTTTAAATGGTTGTTCAAGCTATTCTCAGAAGTATGAAAATTAGAAATAATTAACACTGAATGTCTCTCAAAATAGGGCAGCACAGCAGATAGCATTGTCACCTCACAGCAAGAGGTTTGGTGGTTTAATTCTCAATTGGGGTGCCTTCAGTGTGGAGTCTACATGTCTCCCTGTGTTTGCATGGTTTCCTTCCACATTCCAAAGACATGTAGTAGGTGGATTGGCCACACTAAATTGACCATTGATGTGAGTGTGGTGTGAAAGAACTACTGTGGCAGGGCTAGCTACCTGGTAGTGTAAACTTTGGCTCTAGATGATTGCCACTGCTGAAGTGACACCTCAGCCCCATGTGCAAAATTGGGAAAAGGGGATGTGGCTGGACAGATGTGTGTGTGTATGGGTTCCATTCAACGTATCAAGAAATTGATTTGTTGAACTGCAAAAAAAGCCAGTAGAGATGATCAAGAATCACCTGGATGAATGTGCCGGCTTTTCTGCTGTGCAAGATCATGATATATTGGTGATAAGGGAATTTATCCTTCCCCCACTGTATTGTGATCTCGGAGTTTTGCAGGGGGTGTGGAGGTGCAAAACTCGATTTTGTGTTGCTTCACGTCCTTCTAATTCACTGTGCTGTGTATTCAAATATTTGTGGTTCTATCAGTTTTTAGTGTGTTTCAGGCATTTTAAGATTTGATACTTTGTCATACTCTCTCGCAGCTACCTATCTCGTACCTACACACACACACACACACACACACACACACACACACACACACACACACACGCACGCACACTCACGCACACACACACACACACACACACGCGCACACACACACACATGTGCGTGGGTATGTGGATACACATATGTATGTGTATGTGTCCCATTCCTATGTATTCCAAAACTGAGGTACAAGTTCACCCAAATTTTGATTTAAAGTTCTATTTATTCCTTGCCAATTTTCTGATCCAGTGTCTCTTTGAATGCTTCTAATAAGGGAATTTACATTTTTTTAATATTTTAAAATTATTAGATTTACATCAAATCTCCAGCACATCACCATTGGCAGTATTTATATACTGTTTAATCAGCATTCATGAATAGATTTCACAGTGATGGCTCACACTTTGTAAATTCAGTGCACGCTGTAGAGATCTGTTGCTGGGGTGAGTTAAAAAAAATGGTACAGACTGAGTAAGACACGAGTTACACGGGTGTAATATTAATGATATTCAGGCAAGATGCTTACATAAAAGTACTTGGCTCTACATGTACCATGTTGTTTCACAAACCAGTCGTGTTAATGAGAAGGAATATAGCAAATAATACAGGAAACTTAGAATACATAGGACACAGTCATTGCTTCAGATATTGTGTGTTTCATATTGGTTTAAAGGTAGCTATGCACTGAGTAGCTATCCCAAAAAAAAAACAAGCTGATGTATCCATCAGGTTAGTTACATAAAATAAAGAAAAAAATGTCTGTAAGTGCGAAGAAAGTAGATTTATAAGAAGAGAGCAGATGCAAACATGCCCACCTCCATATAGATGCAGCTGCAGTTCCTACTAGAACTGCATAAATAAGATCAAGAGGAGAAAGAAGGGTAGCAGCAACAGCAGCTGTAAGATATAAACAGAGTCAGCTAACAAGTCCTCACAGATGAGAATCCTTGTAGAGGTACTCATTGACAAGTGCACTAGGAATCCAGCTTCTCCTGCTCTGTGCTACACATATGCCCACAGGTTTTATAGGCTCTTCTTAGGGAGCACAAATAGTAATGCAATAGTCTACCATGAGATGTTCTTACTATGTTCACTACAAAAGACAGCATATCCTTATATATTGTATATACAGTTAACAAATGACAAGACCCTTATTCAAATCATAGCTATCTACAGGCCTCCAACTCAGACTCAAGATGCCCAGTCCACCTATCTGGACCTCTTCGAATCTATCAAGATTCAACCATTTACCCTGATCTTGAGTGACTTTAACTATCCATCCATCCATAGTTTGGAAGAAATACTCATGCCAAAACACAAATGCCCAGAGATTCCTTGATTTCGTCAATGCAAATGCCTTGGACCAGTTGGATGACACCACCATAAGAGGTGAAAATATCTCGAACTTGGTATTAACCAACATGAGTAACCACTGCAGCATCCCTACAGTGTCATCATCCCTGCTAATCTGACCACAAAGCAGTCACTTTGGAAGTCATCATCTCCCTCTATTCCCCCCCACTAGTGTCAAACAAAAAAAACTTCCCCAAAGCTGATTACAGCCTCCTGAAGGAAGGTGTAAACAGCTTCACAGCCCCCTCCCTATCCACAGAAACTTACACCAAAGTACTATATAAACATTTATATAGCGGCATGGAATCAGGAATACCAGACAGGACAAAATCCTCCTCTTCCTCAAGGAAGAGTAAACCTGTCTGGTGGACTTCTACAATCAATAAACTCTATAATAAAAGGAAAAAATTGCTGTCCTGGACCAAGAAGGAGCAGGTGTCTAATTCAAAGCAATCTCTCCTTAGCCTGAACAAGCAAATAAGAGCACTAGTGAAATGCTCCAAAGCAAACTTCGAGTCCAAATGGCCGCATCCACTAAAGACAGTCATAAGGTTTTCTTCACATATGTCCACAATCTCAATGGAAGCACCCAGATCAACTCAGAACAGGTGGTCAAGGACACCACATACACAAACCCTGTAGATACAGCCAACCTGCTGGCAGACAGGTTGAGTGAAAACTTCACTCCTCTGTCCCCCCATCAGTAAAACAGGACATCCCCAGTACCTGTCTCCCTCCCCCTTATCTCTAGGGAGCAAGTCATCACTGCCCTCTCAAAGGCATAAAATGCAGCCTCCATGGGACCCGCCTCGGGCAGGAAGTTGCAGCACCAATAGGCACCCTATTCAACCAAAGCCTGAGTACTGTCTTCATCCCAGTGGAGTGCAGGACAGCCACTGTCATACCTTTGCACAAAGGTAGAATGTCCACCAATCCAGAAAATTTTAGACCCATCAACCTAACTAGCCTGATCTGCAAGGCCATGTAGTGGATTATCATGGACCTCATTAACAAGGACATTGACAACCTCCAGACAGTTGATCGCACATACTTTGGTTTTGTCAAGGGGAGGTCATGCCTGTTAAATTTGGTTGACTTATTTGAGACAGTCGCCAAGGCCACAGACGAGGGTAAGATGGTGCACCCCACCTACCTTGACCTGGCCAAGGCCTTTGATACTAATCCCAACTTGGGTATAATAGATAAACTCTCTCAACTAGGCATCAATCCATATGTTACCAGATGGGTAGCAAACTGGCTCACTGATAGAACCCACCTAGTCAAAATACAGGAAGCCACCTCAAGTAATAGACCCGTAACAAGTGGTGTACCCCAGGGATCAGTCTTGGGGCCTCTGCTGTTTGGGATATACTTCTCAGAGGTGTAGGATAAATCTAGTGGGCTATGGCTGACCAAGTTAGCAGATGACTGCGAGCTGTGCACTGTCATCAATTCCCCTAGTGATGTGGACATCCTCCAAGAGAGTCTCACCCAAACAAATGACTGGTACCAGAAACATGGCCTCAAATTGAATGTCAAAAAACACATCATCATCCCTTTTGGGGAGAATGACGTTCCCACAAATTATCACATTGATAATAAGGCACTAAGCATGCAGTCAGTCGTAAGGGACTTGGGAACCCAGGTTAATAGTTAACTGACTTTTGACAACCATATTGCCCCCGTTTTACGGAAAGCTTTCTACATGGCCCGCCTCATTAGTAAGGATATCTCATCCAGGGACAAGGTGGTCATAACATCCCTGTATTCTTCCCTTATAAGACTGATTATTGAACACAATGTCCTTTTCAGCATGTGCCACACAAAGCACATGCAGCAGTTGGAGAAACCGCAGAGATTCCTCACCCAGAGAATCCAGGGCCTCAAACATCTACCCTACACAGATAGGCTAAAAGCCTTGTCCCTCTACTCAGTCTCCTACAGACTCCTCAGAGGTGACCTCTGTCTGGCATACAAAACAGTCTCAGACCCTGCCCTGATGGGACTGCTGCATATCCACAAGTCAAGCTCCACTGAAGTAACCCGTACGTGAGACCTCAACTTGGCATGTGACATCAGTAGGACTTGTTGGTGGGACGTATTTGTGTCCCAGACACTCCACCTTTTCTGGAATAGACTCCCTCTCCACGTAAAGCAGAGTACCTCATTAAACCTTTTTAAGCGCAACCTGGATAACTGGATGGGGAACAGAAAATACACCCCTGGAAATTCCACCTATGTCCCTGCTGGACAGTGGCATAGGGTGCTGACTTGTTGGAACATGGGCTAGGCTTGTAAGGACCTCAGGGCCAATAGCCTAGTAACTTCATATGATCCTGTATGTATCTATCCCAGGCCCAGTCTCTGAAATGATCAAACTTATGGAAATCCATCCATAGAAGGGAGGGGTGGATTGAGCAGCCATAGACCAGTAGTTTCTCATAAGGATCATTGCTGCTGTGAGCTATCCAAATGAAATGATAAAGCTACAGGTGACTGTCAGCCTTGCAGATAGGTATCAGAAATGGTCAGTCATCCATGATGGGACTTTACCCAGTGAATAATAAGACACCACCACCGCCACCTTCTGCTAAACTCCAGTCCTTGTTCTACTCCTTGGAAGAAGGATTCCATCTTCAGCCAGCTGTAGCTCCTCTTGATCGCCGAGAAATGGATAACAGTAACAGTGTCCACCAGTTACATTTTAGAATTTTCTCATTTGCTTCCCTTCAGAGACATCCCTTGTAATCCAAAAAATGTGACACATTAGGCACTGCCACTCACAAAACCTGTGCTGGATTGCATGATTTTGCTTCTCTTACTGGAAAGGGTCACCCAAACTCTACCACAGCTTGCTGTGAGGGAAAGGTTAGTTTGCTTTTTATTTCTTGTATTTTGTATTACTTTATTGCCTTTTTCTATTTTGTGTACTGTGATTTGTTTTCTTTTCACTGTGTTTTACTTGTATTCTGCTTTTAACTGCATATTAAAACTTGAAAAGAGACCACAGGTCTGTCTCTTGTGAGTCAGACAGAAATTAGAACAGGTCAGTTAAGGAGTCACACATAAGTTAGAGCAGGTTAGTTAAAGTTAATCATCTGTGAACTGAGGGGATGGAGCTAGGAACTAAACCTTCTATTTAAGGGGTAAAATAAAACATTTCAGACCTTTACTGGAAAGGCTCACCCAGACTCTGCCACAGCTTGCTGTGAGGGAAAGGTTAATTTGCTTTCTATTTCTTGTATTTTGTATTACTTTATTGCCTTTTTCTATTTTGTATAGTGTGATTTGTTTTCTTTATATTGTGTTTTACTTGTGTTCTGCTTTTAAGTGCATATTAAAACTTGAAAAGAGACCACAGCTCTGTCTCTTGTGAGTCAGACAGAATCTCCCCTCCCATCCTGTTACTGTTGTGTTTTTAAACACCACTGTCATTCTAGTTGCCTGCCCCTTATGTTAATTTGACTATATATCTCATTCCCTCTCTCCGTTCACTGGCTGGTGTGAGTAAGCACAAAACTATCATTTTGTGAAATGACTTCCCTTCAACTATTTAAGTTTATTGGCCATCCTACTGTATTCCATAGTAACAGAATACAAAAGTGCCCACCCCCTTTCAGTCTATCTTGCTCTTCTAAAAATAGTGACTTTACACTAAAACGTAACTTCTTAGACCGCTAAAACATAAGTTACCCACCTTCATTTCTAACTGCTTAGTGCACACTGCAGTGTTTAGGATAAACCAATTTTTCATCTTACCTTTAAACATCTATTGCAAGACCAGCAGTTATTGGAGAGCCCACATTCTGCCTCTCAAGAGGTATCTTGGGATTAGTGCTTCTATTTTCTCCTGGTGAGAGAAGGAGCAGAGGTCTGGTTGGAGAGTGAAAGTCTGTGCTTAATGTACCAGATTAGTCTGGTTGCTAATTCAAGGAATCCACCAGAAAAAGGCTACAAGATTGGCAGCCCTTGCATCATCTGGGATAAAACTATGGATCACCAAACAGGTTGTAGCCTGCTTCTCTTCTTGGGATTGGCACTAATATTTTGCTTCTGGTGAGAAGAAGCAAAGGAGCATTGTATCCAAATAGAGTGAAGCTGTGGTGAGACCAGCAGTATTATTAACCAGGCAGTAGCCATTCATGTGACTCCCCTCTTTTCATCATTCTTGACAAGCTAATTCTTTGTTTTCAGTAAGCACTGCTTGATTTGTTTCTAGCTTCAGAATATCTGCCTAAATACTTCATCCTTAAATTTTCAGGGTCTATGTACTAATTTCCCCTCAACTGTTTGGCAGTGCGCTGTACAGACTCAGGCACCTTGAGTGACATTTTTCCTGTGCACAATTGAAAATTCTCCATTTGCACACAGGACAACTAGTTCGCAGTGACAAGCACTGTCCACATAGTTGCAAAATGGATACTCCTGACAGTGATTGATATTCTTACTCCAAGAGTCTTATCAATAAAAAAGGGTCTGTTGCCATGGATATGAATTTTCCTACTGTCTCTGTTACTGGCTTGGCGGATATGGGCATCCTGAGGCAATGTAGAAATTGCAATGTCAATAAGATTGTCAGTAGTACACATGCTGCACCCATCATGCACAATTCAAAGCAGAGAAATAGACCCAGATATATTGAGGCACTTACATGCAACCTTCCTAAACCATAAAGACCTCATAGAAGAAGCACACATAAGAAATATCTTCAGCAGCCCCAAATGAACTCTTTCTAAACAACACCCACATCAACACATAGAGCTACATCTCATGGAGCCTCTACCTCAAAGCCCATAAGGCAAGTTACCACACAATCCAACATTCTAGTTATTGGAGACGCCATTGTGAGACACACTGATATCCCTCTTACCAGGCTGAGTAAGGAGAAAGTTACGGTCAGGTGCTTATTAGTGGCTAGGATCTGCCACATTATGCATGCACTCAGGTCATTGGATCACAATTACCAATATGACTCAGTCGTAGTCCATGTGGGAGTAAATGACCTGAGATGTACCTCTCTAGACTATATGAAGAGAGACATCATAGAGCTCTTGGAAGATGTGTCCCAGGCTGGTATGAGCCTAGCATTGAGCAGCATTTTACCTTCTCCAAGCATGATGCCACAATATGAACAAAAGATGATTGACTTTAATAATTGGCTTAGTTTCTGGTGTCATTCTAAGGGGTGCAATATCTGTCAGCATGGAAGGAAATGGTCAACAGACTATGCTGGTTTGCCAGGGATGATCTGCACCTCTCCCCTCTAGGCTTTTGGATATTAGCTAAAACATTGTCTTCCTCGTAGTGGCTATTTAGGCAATGCCAAACTGAAAGTACTTGTGACATAGCAAATCAAAACCAAAAAAATCTAAAGGTATTACTTCTCATTGCTAGGAATATAAACAAAAACTCCACTGCCCGGAAGCTCTCTTTACCCTAGAGAATGCTGATATCTGTGCAGTCCCTGAGTCGTGGTTTAAAGCCACGGAGAGCACACCAACAGTGCAAGGTTATAATGCCTTCCACACATTTAGGCCAGCGACTTCACAGGCAGGGACCAGAGGTGGAGGTGTATCTATTTACATAAAAAAATATATACTTCAAGGCTGGTCATACAGGACAATGCACTTGAACTGCTCCATGTTCAAATCACCATAGGTAAAATCCAATACCACTTCCTTGCAAGCTATACGTCCCCCTCTATGACCCAGGAAACCCATACCATGTATTTAAACTTATTAGAAACACTAACCATCCAACCCAATACCATATTCATGGGTGACTTTAATTACTCCACTATTAACTGGGAATTCTATACGACACCAAACATACATGCACAGAAATTCATGGATTTTGTAAACACAAACTCCCTGGACCAATTAGTCAGTACACCAACCAGAGGTGCAACCATACTGGATCTGGTCCTTACTAATCTGGGATTGCCACACATCCCCTACTGTAATGCTTTTCCTGGTAAGGTCAGACAAAAAAATGGTCTCCTTTGAAGTAAAAATAAAACCTGGACCCCCACCTAAACTTGGAATATTCAGGAACTATTATAAGGCTAAACTCCTGCTAGTATATGAGAACCTGGCAAAATTTCAAGCCCCCATAAACCCCGAGAACAATTCTGCCTGTACAGAATTCTTCACAGAAACCCTGTCCAAGCATGTTAATGGCTGCATAGAGGCAGCTGTATCCACCAGTAAGTACATAACTAACTCAAAAACAAGCCACCCTGGTGGAGTCACAAAATCAGTCAGATGTATAACAGAAGAAAGAAAATCACTGCAAAAATTAGGAGGTGCAGCACCCAGCAGGATAAAAGCACTCTCATCAAACTAAATAAACAATGCAGAGGACAAATAAAGTCTACCAAAGCCAAATCTGATTTAAGTTTGCCCTCCCAGGCCAAGGACAGCCACAAAGCATTCTTTAGCTATGTCCACAACCTCAAAGACAATACACAATTGTGTGCAGAGCTCATTGTAAATGGAGCCACCTATACTGAGCCAGAAGCTATAGCAAACCTACTGGCTGATAAATTCAGCTCCAACTTTACTCCTCTCTCCCCCTTAACCTTCCCTCAGGGAATATCATCAACTCCCTCTACTATCACTAGGGAACAAGTCCTTAATGCTCTCTCTAAGACCAAGAACACTGCATCAATGGGCCCAGACAATATCCCAGGATGCCTTCTGAATAGCATGAAACATGATCTATCATGGCCTCTGCAATTATTGTTTAACTGTAACCTCCAAACAGGATTTGTGCCTCATGAATGGAGAAAGGCAACAGTCATCCCTCGGCACAAAGGTGGGCCATCTACAGACCCTGGAAACTACAGACCCATAAGTTTTACTAGTCTTATATGTAAAGCCATCAAAAGAATTCTCATGGAGATGATCGATAGTGATATGGGAAATGTCCAGACATTGGACTCAACCTAGTTTGGTTTCTTCAAGGGCAGATCATGTCTACTCAACCTGGTGGACTTCTTTGAGAGAGTCACCAAAGCAATGGATGAGAGCAAAATCATTCACACTGCCTACCTTGACTTGGCCAAGGCATTTGACACAATACCCTACTCTGGCATTGTTGACAAAGTCAAGAGGTTAGGTGCAAACCCGTATGTCACCCAGTAGATAGCCAACTGGCTCACAGACAGGACCCAGAAAGTTAAAACTGGGGAGTCCACCTCTATAAAGAGGCCAGTCACAAGTGGAGTCCCTCAGGAATCACTCCTTGGACCGCTCCTTTTTGGCATTTACTTCTCAGAATGCAAGGCCAATGTCAGTGGTCTCTGGCTGACTAAATTTGCAGATGATTGCAAATTAGGAACTGTCATTGAATCTCACACTGACACAAATGTTCTCTAGGAGGGGCTGACACAGACAAACAGCTGGTGTCAGAGCATGGAATAAAACTAAATGCCAAGAAATGCATAATAGTATCTTTTGGGAAGTCATCCATCCCTGGTAACTATCATATTTACAACACACCCCTTAGAGTTGACCCAGTAGTCAGGGACTTAGGGACACACATAGATAGTAATCTAGCCTTTGATTATCACGTGTCTGCAGTGGTGAGGAAACCATTCTCTGTTGCTTAACTTATAAACAAAGGTATGGCATCTAAGTCCAAGGAAGTCATTGTTCCACTGTATTCAACATTTATCAGACCAATCATTGAGTACAATGCCCCCTTTGGTATGTACCTAACCAGGCATATCCAACAATTGGAATGTCCACAGAGGTTACTCTTTAAAAGAATACAGGGTGTAAGTAATAGGTCCTATGCAGACTGCCTAATGCCCTATCCCTGTATTCTGTCTCCTACAGGCTTTTGAGGGCAGATCTATGCCTGGCATGCAGGGCATTCTCAGACCCCACTCCAATGGACCTCCATCATATCCACAAAACAAGCAATACCAGAATTACCCATTCTAAAGACTTTAAACCTTGCCTGTCATATACATAGGACCTGCTGGAGAGATAGGTATATATCCCAGAGACTACCCCATCTGTGGAACAGGCTCCCCACCCATGTGAAGCAGAGTTCCTTCCTAACCCAGTTCAAGTGCAACTTGGACAATTGGATGGAAAACCTGAAATTCATCCCTGGTTTGGCACTTATGTCTCTAATGCAAACAGGTAACCTGTAAATGGTTAATCACCCAGGCCCATGCTTACACTTACCAAGGGTATCAGAACTTGTCAGAAATTTGGGATGCATGGCTAGGCTTAAAAAGTCCCTTGTGGTCATTAGCGTAGTAAATACCTATGAACATATTGAGTGTTTTTAATGGTACTAAAAATAGATGGATCAATGGGGAGCCATTCTAGACTTTTGACCCTAAACAAATTTGTGACGGAGAAGAAATTCATGATGTCGACAATATAAGCCTGGCTCAATAATGCTGAGGGATGGATCCCTTACTATGACCAAAGAGGTCAGGTTTTACATATCTGGCACTGAAAGAGCGAGGGAGAGGAGTAAAGGAATGTGATCTGGTCTCATCTCCTAAGATGGGGCAAGAGCAAACATGCAAGCCTGGGGAGCACATAGGAAGGTGCAGCTTGTTCGGCAAAGACCTGAGAAAGCATATTCTCTACTTAAAAGAAGGGTCAGGATTGCTTGCTGGTAATGTTCTTTGTGAAAATGATGGATTACCAACATTGTCAGCACATTGCACATCCCTCTTCCACTCTGCAAGCTGAGTGTCCATACATTAAGGCATAAGTAAAAGCCCTCAAACTACCCCTGATGGCTGTCGGAATTATGGCACTTACTGATCAACCCTTGCTCCATTGATAGGGGCTGAATGGGACAATTGTCTGCAACAGAGGCTGATGCCCAGCAGAAAGTGGGGACAACAGTGAATAAAAAGAGATACTGACACTTAAAGCTTTACTCCCTGACATTTTTAAAAAACATCTAGTTAGTTACTTTGGATATGCAAAGAATGCTTAAATATCTTTATTCACAAGTCTGATAGTTTGTCAGAAGCAGTGTTGGGGTTGGGTCCCACTTTGCTTTTCTTTTGTGCCCAAGATGCTTACTACTGACTGGCTTCATTATTCATCTGTCTACAGCTGAAAAAGGCTTACATTTATCCTTATATGGATGATTACTTGTGTGATGATGTGAAGTAGTGCCAGCTATGCCAGAGAGAGTAGGGTAGTGCATGTGTAATATATACCAGCATAACTAGCTGGAGTTTTGTAAATAATTTTATGTCATTTGTATATCAAACTGATTTGTACAGATGCTTGTTTTAAAATGTGTTTGTAAAGGTGCTTTTGTTAAAATGTATCAACAGCAAGAACTGCAAGAAAATTCCTTATCCCCACTGCTATGGAAGCTTACTCTACTTAAATGATAGGTTTCAGTGAAACATGGGAATCTAAGAAGATAAGAATGATTTACATGTCATCAAAACATTACTCAACAAACTACACAGCCCCATTTGAAATCCTTAAGCTATATTTTAGTCTCTGTTCTAATCTTCACACAAACCCAGTTGAAATCGATAAGCTATATTTTAGTCTCAGTTCTAATCTTTAATGCATGGGAAGATACATTGGTACTTGGTACTTGAAGAGTTTTTGGAGCCAGAGTACCTCACCAATAGAACATGGCCTCCTGTTGATCCCTTTAATCATCAGGGAATCCCAGTGGTGATACTTCAGGGTGTCACTAAACTCAGGGCTTCCCTTATCTCCCCAAATCCACACCACATGCCAGCAACAGTAGTAGATTGTTTTTGGGAGACTCCTATTGATCAGACAATATTCAAAGCCATAATCTAGGCATCAAAAGCTCAGACTCAGCAACCTGAAGGAATGAATGGCAATCAGTGAGTTTTCTAATAGCAGCTTGTGAGGACTGAAGCCAGAGAAGCTGCAGACAGTGACAAAAACAGGCAAGGGGCAGTCATTCCTAACTCCTTTGCAGGCAGACATGATGACAGTGGTAGCAGCAAAATTGAAACTGAACTTGTGGGCAGTTTTCATCACCAGACAGCAGAGAATCTTGGCAGTCTGTAAATGAGTTTATCCTTTCCTAAGGGAATATTAGATGTGATACATTCTTGTTTCTGTGAATTAAATCCTTCAATCCTAAGTGAATCAATGTCTTATAATACCATGCAGAATTGGTTTAGCAGCAATGCCTTCTGAATCAACGACTCCTCTGTTCTATCATACCAATTCCAAAAGCAAGATGAAAAAGACCAGAATGTATCCCTGTGATGAAAGGAGATACTGGCAGCACAGCTGTCTGGAATTTTGTAAATATGTCATTTGTGAATATCAACATGATTTATAGAAGATGGTTGTGTAGAACTGTAAGTCATATAAGATGTTTTTTACAGACGTGTGCTGAAAAGGTATTTTATAAAGTGTTTGTGTTTGAAATGCATCCACAGTGTGCTCTACTTTAGAGAACAGAAATATGCATGCATTATTGTAACTGTTTAAATGTAGTGGAGACTGAAATACAGGAGATTAACCTCAGTCGAGCAAACTTTAGAAAAACATCTGAAATTAAATTACTTGATAGGCTAGGCAGGAGACACAGTGTCTGTACTAGGGAGCTTTCTGTGTTGTCTTTAGGATGAAATAATTATTAGTCTTGAAACGTGGAGGAATGCAATTGTTTTATGACTTCCAGCATCTGCCAAAGATCTGAGGTCTATGTATTTTCACAGGTAGATGCTAAATACTGCCACCTCCCAGCAAGTAACTCAACTAGAGAACAGTAATTCTTCAGTCAGTTAGGAAAACAGTGAGATTAGTTAAATACTGTTTCTGTATCTGTCTGATCTTTCCATTTGTGTTATTTTTTATTATATTTCATGTGAATTGAAACTCTGCTGTTTATTATAAATAGATATTCAGTATTTTCATGTTTTTTATTTTATTATTTATTATTAAATATATCTATACCTTTCATTGTGGCTGGTCTTTTAGAAAATATTTTAACCCTTGAGAGTATTGCATTTATTTGGTGACACTGTGGTTTCATGCTCCTGAAAGTCTTGTCATTTGGCTAAACATTACCATTTGTATAGGTATTAATTTTATTAGCAGTAATTGGGTACACTGGTAAGAGCATGAAAGCAGCTGGCTGGTGGCAGTGTACCTACCTTATAGTCTGGGCAGTGGGGATATAACTGGTAAATCTGTGCCAGCCTTTCCCAGGTGTGTGTGTGTGTGTGTGCGTGTGCGTGTGTGTGAGTGTGTGTGTGTGTGTGTGAGTGTGAATGTGTGAAAATCAACTTGGAATAGGGACACAGAGCTCTTGTTTCTGCAGAGAGAAAAGTGGCATCTTATTTAAAGCCTGGAAAGGAAAACCCAGCCCCAGGATTGGAGTGTGCTCCCTGTGTGCTGCTTGGTGCAGAGAGCTACATCTGGAAATACTGTGTGTATCCATTTTTGTTCTAAGTGAACATTCCCCACCAGTGTCAGTGGTGAGGATTGAGGATCCTTGATTACTGGCCCAGAGAAGGGACGTCACAACTTGATCCAGTACTCCTAAGATGTGGATTTCCCAAGATACACTGAAGCAAATGGTGGAATGTTTCCAGAATCTGTGGATCTCTTACTGTCAATGCCCAGGAATCAGGTCTAATCCTTTTACTACAGAAGATATTGTTAGAGGACTTTCTGGTTAGGAAAATCTGTAGAGTATTTCTTCCCCCAAAACAGACAATGGTTCATGTGGGTCTCTTCTCTTTATATGTCTAGGCAGTTCCCTTCTTCCAAAACAGGACACAACTCATGAGGAGCTGGATTCTACATATTTCAAGACTAAGCCAGCTCAAACCAGGGACCTTCCGTAAATGGATCTGCAGCTAAACATCAAGACTGCATTCACAGGAACAAGTTCCACTGGTGGAGGGGAACAGTTGATGTCACATGATGTCAGCTGCAGCAAAACCAACAGAAACAACTTTTTTTTTCAGGGGAGCCAAGCTACTCCCCTACAATCCCATCTATAAATATACCAACTGCAAGAAAATTCCTTATCCCCACTGCTATGGAAGCTCACTCTATTTAAATAATAGGTTTCAGTGAAACATGGGAATCTAAGAAGATAAGA
Organism: Protopterus annectens; assembly: GCF_019279795.1. Taxonomy (NCBI): domain Eukaryota; kingdom Metazoa; phylum Chordata; order Ceratodontiformes; family Protopteridae; genus Protopterus; species Protopterus annectens. The sequence goes on along the minus strand of NC_056744.1, from coordinate 1,360,627,067 downwards.
ATGATTTACATGTCATCAAAATATTACTCAACAAACTACACAGCCCCAGTTGAAATCCTTAAGCTATATTTTAGTCTCTGTTCTAATCTTTAATGCATGGGAAGATGCATTGGTACTTGGTACTTGAAGAGTTTTTGGAGCCAGAGTACCTCACCCATAGGACATGGCCTCCTGTTGAGCCCTTTAATCATCAGGGAATCCCAGTGGTGATACTTCAGGGTGTCACTAAACTCAGGGCTTCCCCTATCTCCCCAAATCCACACCACATGCCAGCAACAGTAGTAGATTGTTTTTGGGAGACTCCTATTGATCAGACAATATTCAAAGCCGTGATCTAGGCAGCAAAAGCTCAGACACAGCAACCTGAAAGAATGGATGGCAATCAGTGAGTTTTCTAATAGCAGCTTGTGAGGACTGAAGCCAGAGAAGCTGCAGACAGTGACAAAAACAGGCAAGGGGCAGTCATTCCTAACTCCTTTGCAGGCAGACATGATGACAGTGCTAGCAGCAAAATTGAAACTGAACTTGTGGGCAGTTTTCATCACCAGACAGCAGAGAATCTTGGCAGTCTGTGAATGAGTTTATCCTTTCCTAAGGGAATATTAGATGTGATACCTTCTTGTTTCTGTGAATTAAATCCTTCAATCCTAAGTGAATCAATGTCTTATAATACCATGCAGAATTGGTTTAGCAGCAATGCCTTCTGAATCAATGACTCCTCTATTCTGTCATACCAATTCCAAAAGCAAGATGAAAAAGACCAGAATGTATCCCTGTGGTGAAAGGAGATACTGGCAGAACAGCTGTCTGGAATTTTGCAAATATGTCATTTGTGAATATCAGCATGATTTATATAAGATGGTTGTGTTACAAATATATTAGAACTGCATGTCATATAAGATGTTTTTTTACAGACGTGTGCTGAAAAAAGGTATTTTATAAAGTGTTTGTGTTTGAAATGCATCCACAGTGTGCTCTACTTTAGAGAACAGAAATGTGCATGCATTATTGTAGCTGTTTAAATGTAGTGGAGACTGAAATACAGAAGATTAACCTCAGTCAAGCAGACTTTAGAAAAACATCTGAAATTAAATTACTTGATAGGCTAGGCCAGAGACACAGTGTCTGTACTAGGGAGCTTTCTGTGTTGTCTTTAGGATGAAATAATTACTAGTTTTGAAACGTGGAGGAATGTAATTGTTTTATGACTTCCAGCATCTGTCAAAGATCTGAGGTCTATGTATTTTCATAGGTAGATTCTAAATACTGCCACCTCCCAGCAGTGAGGGTTTCACCTGGGATAGAGTCAGATGACAAGAAATTATGTCATTCTGCAAGCTATTCCAGCAGTAATATTTGAGATATTAATTTGAGGAGTCTCTTAGAGAGACACAGCATTCTGCATTCTGTCTTGGACCTGACATCAACAGCAATAAGCTCAGGAAAAGTAAAACCAACTACTTAAATTAACAAAAAAGGCAAAGAAACAGAAAACAATCGGCATTTTAATGACAAATAAAGTAATCGCTTTCGTTAGATATGTTACCAAAGTACTTCAGACAAAATTCAAAAACACAATGGACCATTAAATACTTTGCCTAAACAATCGTGGTGTAAGAAATAGTCACATGTTACTCTGAAAATAGATCATGTGATTCATCAGAGAAGTAGTTTTTATGATTAAAAGAAAGCAGATCATGGTGTAAAACAAAAACATTCACATAAGCAAAAACTTTTTTGTTGCTTCCTGATATAAACAACTATTATAAAAAACTATTACTATGAGCATGAAAACTACAATTTCACAAATAAGTATACCTAAAAAATGACATTAAAAACAATGAGAAAAGTAGATAAACAATAGTTAGAACATACTGGTGTGTATGTGTGTGTGCGTGTGTGTGGGTGTGTGCGTGTGTCTGTGTGTGTGTGTGTGTGTGTGTGTGTGTGTGTGTGTGTGTGTGTGTGTGTGTGTGTGTGTGTAAAACTCAAGCCTCAAAGAATGTGTATGCCAGCTGCTTGGGCAGGGACACAAAGCACTGGTTGGGCAGAGAGGATGCTGGAGGTCTTGGCTTGGCCACTCAGCTGAGATCTCAGTTCTATAGCTAAGCCAGTGGGAGTCTTATTGGGTATCTAGAAAAAGATGGAGAAACCAGCCCCGGACTGACTGTGGTCTCTGTGTGCTCTTAAGGGAAATTGCACTTGATGCAGAGAGCTGCATCTGGAAATACTGTGTGTGTGTTTGTGTATCTGTTATCCTCCCAGTGTAGTTCACCCATTGTTGCCACTGGTGACGATTGAGGTTCTTTGATTACTGGTCCAGTGGTGAGTCGTCACAATCCCCATAGCTCTAAAATGGCAAAAAGTATTCTAGTTCACATTCAACAGAACAGGAAATTGCTGTATCCTAATATAAAGAACCTGAGCCTTACTGCTTGAAAGATATCAGCTTGCTCCCTCACATCCATTCATTTTCATCAACTATGCTGTCAAGGAGGCAAAGCAGTCTAATACAAGGACATTTTATATTACATTCTTTGATTCATAAGTATTCCAAGCCAATGGGTCTTAAGACCATTCATGCCTTTTCAGTACCCTACCATAGACCACACCTCCTTTCACCAATAGACACCATAAACATCAAGTTTGTGGAAAATTTGTGAATACCCATTCAGTTAGCTATGTTTTAAGGAAGATAGTGAGTTAGACAGCTTAATATGCAGGGGACGTTCATTCCAGAGATTTGGGAGGTGCTGGCTGATAAACATGTCCCTTTGCCATATTTAATTTATCTTTTGGTGAAGATTTAGCTCCCTGGTTCTACTACTGGTGGAAATGTTGGACTTGTAGACATACAGAAGATCCTTGACAACTGGGTCTCTAATGGAGCAGAAATCAAAAGAAAGATCTCTCCTCAGAAGTTTATGACACTTAAAAAAGAGATAGGCTTCAAGCCTGTTTTGAAAGTTCAGGAACTTTAAGCCTGTGATCTTTTTGATTAGGAAGCTTTGAAGTCTTTCTAATTGTTTGAAATGCTTAGTGAGGTACATTGCAACGGTAGTATTGTTATTGATGATTAATCAGTGCTGAGTATAAGAGACTGAATACCATTTTAGACCCTGATAATATTCCTTTGGTAGTTAGCTGTGCTAAGTAAAAGTATTTCCTGACAACTGGTGTCAAATGATGGTCAAAAGAGAAAGTTATCAACCCATGTTCCTAGGTTCCTGACTACATTTTTGCTTTGTAGTGGTATGCTGTCTACAAAAAGTGATGATACAACAACTTTTATCATTTAGTTTGAGCCCATTTTTAGTACATTGAGTTTACTAGGGAAAGCACAATCTAGAAGGTTGCATGTCAGAGGGTCACTTAGCAACAATCTATAGTTTGCAGACATATACAAACATTTTTAGACAGAGGTCTTGAATCTCTGCTTAGGAGAAATAAAAGTCAAAAGAAGAGGTCCCAGTACTGAGACGTGAGGGACACAGTGGGTCAGTTTCACACTTCTGATGAGGCACCTGCAATTCGTACTGTTAGTTTGCTATCCATCTTACCATGTATGTCTTTATATCCTTCCTTACATCACTGTTGCAGTACTCCAAACTATTGGGTTGTCTTGCCAAATAACCTGGATATCCATAAAGCCATACATCCAATGTATGATCTAAGCCCACAGGTGTAAGGGTACATAAGCAGATGTAAGAGTGCAAAAACCTCAGAGTATCTTGCAGCCATTCTGAATGAAGGTCCCTACACGTGGTGGCCTGTTCTAAGCATGGTCATTGGTATGTTTGTGCCTTTACTTGTTCAGAGAAGTACCCTGTTGGGGAACCATCCTTGTTTTTCGTTAACGTTACTGTGATTCAGTACTGCTAGATGTCAGCTGTGAGGGGAAAGTGTGATTGTGGTAGGCAGATTCCTTATAAGGATCGCCATTCTCAGTGCCTCTTTGCTTATGTGCAGAACAAGACTATAAAAACTGCAGTAGTTGTCAATCATTTGTACCAAAAACCCTATATACACCTCTTTCATCTCTTAATACTTATTTGAAGACCCATTGCTTAAATGCCTTCCCAGGCTAAAATGGCAGAACCTTATACTTCCAATGTTCCCCTCATTCTGAAAAAAAATTTTTTTCAAAATGCTTAGGGCTGATCCTTTGACTGCCCAGCCAAACTCAGGTGTACCCGTTGAGGTTTCAGAACCAGCATTATGTTTGACTGCTTCCTAGGCTCCTACTACTGCAACCCCACCAGAGGTTTGTGTGGTGTCTAATTCTCACACATCCGATATGACTGATATTTCTGATACTGGGGAGAAGGGGGAACCTCATGTTATTGTTTTGAAAGGACCAGAGGGTATTTCCCAAGTATTAGTTTGAGAGGAAGTACCACAGTCCCTAATCAAGGTACATCAGTGCTCATATCTGCCATGACTCATTAAAGTGGATTTCACTCTCAGGAAGAAGAAAAAATATATATTTCCACTCCTCAGACATCCCAGAAAAAGGAATGGATGACATTTTTAGAAGGCCTTTTTAAGTCCATTTTGGCACTCAAACTGTCAGCCTTTGTTTCTTCTGGTCCTAGTCCTCCTGCCAGTCAGAAGAGACATCTTGAGACATTCTCAGAGGTAGGTGATGCAGAGTCCATTTCATATGAACATACCATGGCCAACTCATCCCAGATTCACTCCTTAGATGATGTGGCCCCTAATGATGAGTATACCCAATCCCCTGATTCCCCTGTAGAGGAAATCCATTGGGGAAACCATATCTAATATGATGAAGCATTTTGAGTTGGAATCCAGACAAATTTCAGATGTACAGAAAATATATTATAACTTGCTAAAGGTAGGCATCCCTATGTCTACACCTGCCTCTCCTTTTTGGAGGTTTTTCTAGATGTCTTTGCATCCACTTCAACTGCTCCTGATTCTCAACTTCTAGCACCTAAAAGGCCTGATAGATTTTATTGTGTGCCCAAAGACTTAAAATTACTTTACAACAATCCTTTGGCAGAATCCTCTGCTTTTTTCTTTTTCACCAACAAGCCATCTAAACTCTTGCCTGCTGCAGTACCCTGCTCTCAGATAAACATGATAGGGCAATAAACAGATTTGGGGAAAAGGTATATAACTACTCCACTCTGGCTTTCACAGCTGTGAATTACCGGACTCTAATGACAAAATATTTAGTCTATCATAAAACTCTGTCTTCTCTGGAAGTGTCTCAGGGTTCCCAAGTAGCTAGACATAGCATTAAGTGCAGTTATGATGTAGTGGAATCAACTTCTAGAGCAGCAGCTGCTACTGGATCTGTCATTAGAAGGTATACAAGGCTTCATTCACAGTTCTTTCCTGATACATTACAGATAAGCCCCTGGATTCCTGTCAGAATAGGGACTTATTTTTGCCCCTGAAGCAACCAACCAACCTGTATTACAGAGAAATGTTCCTCGCTTCTGTCCTCCTCTATCAGAGAAACTACCTGGCTAACCCGACCTCTTTCCCTTTCAATGTCTCTAGGTCCACTTAGAAGGGCAAGAAAATGTCTAAAATGATTTCAAGATAAATCAGACAGGGATTTTAAATCTGGGAGGCACTCCTATATGGACAAATCAGCCTATCTTCTGCCTCACTCTGCACCCCCATTCCATCCAGCCCTCTTTTGAAAAGACTAACCTCATCTCTTTTGACCTGGCAACTCATTACTTCGGACAAATGGGCCCTTTTCATCATCCAGTTGGGCTACAGGATGACTTGGAAAGAGATTCCTTCATTCAAAGGTATCCCAACAACCCGTCCCTATTGGGTAAACCTCTGATCTCCTGTCCTACAATACCTGCATATACAAGGTATAATAGAACATGTTCTACAACTGTATGAAGGAAAAGGTTTTTATTCCAGACTTTTTCCTTGCACCCAGAAAAGAAAGAGAATGGAGACCCATACTGAATTTGTCCCTTCTCAATATCTTTCTAAAGGTCTCCTCATTCAAAATGCTTGAAAAGACAGTGAAATCCATGAATCCCTGATCTGGTATCCCAACCTGCAGCCTCAACAGTCCTCAGAATAAAGTAGAAGATTAGGAATAGGATAACTGTTCAGAATGTCAGATCCCAGCTGCAGCTAACTTAGCAAGCCCTCTTACCAGAGAGAAAAAAAAAGCCCACTTAAGGGTTTAAGCAGATCTTTATTCAATTATGAATGAGCACTCGTCAACCTTCAAGATGCTGTCACTCCAGACTCTTTTGCCTTTCATACTCCCTTAGAGTATCTTTGGACCTGAAGGATACCTATCTTCACATCCCCAGTCACCCTTCTTTCAGGAATATTCTAGGATTTTTAGCTTGTTCATCATGCTTTCAGTTCTCTACCCTACTCTTTGGATTGCTACAGTCCCCAGGTGTTCACAAAGTGCCTGACACCTAACATTGTTTATTTGCAGAACTCAGGGAATTGAAATATTCCCATATATAGACAACCAGTTTATACAGGCACCCTCTCAGCAGATTCCTCTGTGCCATATCTCAATATCACAGAGTTTGGGGCTCATGATAAACTTAAAGTTCATAATGAATCCTACTCAAGACCTGGTCTTTATGAGCTGCAGGCTAGACACGCAACTCATGCAGACCTTCCTTCCACAAGAGAAGGTACAGGCTGTCTGTCTGATACCAATTTCTCCTGCTCCTTCAATCCTGCATTGCAAGGGAGGTTCTCAGAACTCTGGTATTCATGGTAGCAGCCATACATATGGTACCCTTCACAGCTCTATATGAGAAAGATTCATTGGTTCCCTAAATCTGTCTGGTCTCAGCATTCCCATCCTATTCACTCTCAGGTTCCACTTCCATGCATACAGAATTTCAGTCATTGATATCAGAGGTAAACCTAAACCCAGATCATCCTTTCAAGCTCCAAGTACTTCAGCAGGATCAGCACACAGATCCCTCAGATGTAGCCTGGGGGTCATGGAAATACTCCCATGAGATTTCAGAGGAAGTAGCCACCAGATCAGAGAATACTTGAGGGAGATGTGGGCAATAATTCAGTCCCTGTAAACTTTCTCTCACACTTGGTCATCAGGTCACCTCAGAATTTGTACAGGCAACACTACGGTCATGTGATAAATAAACAAATGGGTGGGGGGGAAAGGTTTTAATAGCTATGAAGATTGTTCCTTCTAGCATGGGAAAAGGCCATAAGAGCAAACCTATCCCTCCAAGCAGTTTGCATTCCCTCTTAGGACACTGTCCTGGCGGACTTTCTAAGCAGGTCAATGGAAGACTGTCACAAATGGATGCTGAACAGAGATGTCTTCCTACACATGGTTAATAAATGGGGTATTCCAAAGATAGACCTGTTTCCCCCAGTCACCACAGACGACTGCATATGTTTTGCTCCATGACTTCTTGGTCTCAGGCATGAAGAAGATTTGCCATGTTCTTTCCTTGGTAATGGAGGTTTCTTTATGTCTTTCCCCCTCTGCATCTATGCCCCAATGTCTTTTTTTTTAACAAGAAACATCTTTATTAAATTAGGCAATCTTACATTTATGTAGATGAAAATAAACAATACCGACAATCTCAGTTGCAAACATACATTACAAACCATGCCAACATAATTGTAACTGCAAACATTGTACATGACTTATAATATATCCAGTCATTTTCAGTCAACCATTACATAGTTCATTCATATCTTGCCTTCTTTTAAACCTCATTCCTCTTCTGCATGTATTGATCCAACACTTCCCATTTTTTCCTATGTAATTTGCTCCTACGCTTTTCTAAAGATTCCAATTTCAGTTATTTATCTCTGTCAGCATCTTTGCTACTTCTAGTAAAATTGGTTTAGACTTTGATTTCCATTTTCTAGTAAGTGCTTTTTGGCAGCCATCATAATTAGACTCAGCAAGGCCTTATTGTCTAGGCAATTCCGATTCTGTATCATAGTTCAAAAATATAATTTCTTTTGTTGCACCAATTTGCTCACCCAGCATCTCAGACAGCAGTCTGCCAGGAATCTTTAAATCTGGAACTAAAGAAACTACTAGGAAAACTCCACTCAACCAATACAATCCACCACACAGTAGAAAGATCCAATAAATGATTTTATTGCACAATAACAGTTAAATGCTTTCTTACCCTAAGAGGGACTTCATCAGAACAAATTCAAAAGCAAATCTCAGCCCTTTTTATATGGATCACATTAACACTTAATCAATTAAACCCCAATAAATGATTGAACACTCTTAAAATCATAAAGAAACAATTGTAAAAACACTTTAGTAATAATAATTACAAATGTATGTAAGGAAATGTACAGCATCCTACTTAAAAAATACAATAAAAACATTTTCCTGTCCCTAACCCATGATGTGTTTTAGTCTTAGCAAACAGGAAATATTAATGCTTTCATTTATTCCCAGGTCCTGCGTGGTGTTTAACCTTAGTTGCCACTTAAGCTCACAGATGTCTAGGTACACATCCAATATCCTACCCTGAGAGTCCTTGAATAATTGCTGTAAAATCATGAATTTAAAAACATAATCCCTTTGCTCATGGAAATGTCTAAATAGGGCATTAGTCATTTTATTGTTTCTTATGTCCAGCAAGTGCTCACTAATTCTTTCTTTAAGGCACCTACAAGTTTTTCCCACATAAAATGTGGGACAATTTAAGCATTTAGCCAAATAAACAACATTCTTGCTATTACAATTAAAATGCCCAGTAACATAAGTAATTCTACCATTCAAACTAAATTGGTCCTCAGTCTCCAAAATGTTTTTTCAACAGGACCCCATCCCACGTTTAAAATTTCCACTAACCCTAGAATTGGCCAATTCATTATGAAACCTACTAAATTCCAAAATATTTTTAAAGAACCTGTCTTTTCTGTATACTATAACTGGGGCCCTACCCACTTTTTGGGATATTTGGTGATCAAATTCCAGGATTTCCCAATTATGCCTGATTGTATGAGCAACTGCTTTAGAATCCAAATTATTATAGTGATAAAACTTAGTTTCATATTTGCCCTATCCTTCTTATTGAAATCATGGACATCAGGTGCTAAATCCATTCCATCTCGTACACCTAATATGGGTTTATAAATTCCATCAATTTGCTTTTTTACTACTTCATTACTAACCTCACTCAGCATCTGGGGGGATACCCTCTTTCCTTAAACATCTGGGTTATAAAAAAACACTTAATCCTTAAATAAACTTGTTCGCATCACTAACCATTCTGGCCACCCTAACCAGTTGTCCTTTTATGATGGACTTTTTTTGGTGATAGGGATGCCAGCAATCAAAATCTAAATAAGAACTGGAAAAAGTTGGTTTACGAAAAATCTGTGATGTCAGTCTATTGTTTTCTATATAAACCCCCAGATAAACATCCAAATAGGTGATGTAATCCTTACTGTAACTGAATGTAAATTTCAAGAAGTCAACTATCTCATTGATATATTGCAAAAACCCTTTTAAAAGCTCCTCCAATCCTTTCCACACCAGAAAAATATTGTCCAAAAATCTGGTATAATGGAAAATCCTTTGCTGAAAATTGCTCTTAAACACAAATTCCTGCTTCCAGAAGGAAATCACATAGTTGGCAAAAATAGGGGCACAAGCCACACCCATTCCCACCCCTGTGGCCTGTTTGAAATGTTGCCCTTCAAAGAACACATAGTTATTTTTGAGCACCAATTCCATCAATACCGTTATTTTTGAGCACCAATTCCATCAATACCAGAAATTTGTTAATCTGATCTTGATCATATAACCATGTTAAACCCGTTTCATGGGGAATTACTGAAAAATTGCAAATGTCAATTGTGACCAGTATGATGTCCTTACTGATTTCTATTGTATTTAGCTTTTCGAAAAAGTCCCACGAATCTTTGCATATATATGGAAAGGTGACCAACCCTTTTTGTAATTGAGTGTCCAAAAATCTACTAATAAAACAGGTTTTAGCCCACTTCCTATCAACAATCGGTCTAAAGCTAGGGCTTTTTAACCCTTTATGAATTTTAGGTATACCAAAAATATTGGACACCATCGGGTAATCATTTCTAATAAATTTGTATTCGTCCTCATTAATTTGGCCCTGGTATACTATATCTTCTAATCCAAATCAACTGTCCTATTCGTGATGTTAATCTCATTTAACAAACTTTCCACATATACCCCTTCCATTAGCAATGCATTCATGCCATTAGAGTAGTCACCCTTATCCATAACAGGAATTCCACTATCCTTATCGGGTTTCATAACATGGATGTTTTTATCCTTAGCTATTTCAAACAATAGATCTTGCTCATTTTTTACATAAATTGCTATTAAATTCGAATTTAGGCTTATTATACAATTTCCTAATATCTGTCTCACATTTCCTTTTGAAAACCCCAATGAAATTGTTACTGGGAGGATTAAATGTACTGGGCTTTTTCAGTGTCCCAGAACCACTACTAGTTTCATTGTCAAACTAAATCTTACAATTCAATTTACGTGCAAATAACTTCATATCTATAAGAGTTTCAGTTACATTACCCCTTCTACTAGGGATAAAGATTAAACCCTTTGCCAATAGGTTTGCATGATCAATAGTTAAATGTTTACTTGAATAATTGTAAATTTAAAAATCACCAGCAGCATTATTAATAATTTGCAGTAAACCAGCACCCTCATGCATTACTGCCATTAGAATTTCCAAATCTATCGCCTCATAATTATTTGATTCAGGTGAAAAATCACTACACTGCTCAAAATCTCCATAAACATAGTCACAAAAGTCCGTTATTACAAAATCACTTTGAGGAACACTTGCCACAGGCCCCTGTTCAAGAGTAGGGTGTCCACAATTGTTTGTGTCAAAAGCTTTTTCAGTACTTACAGCAAAACAGTCCTACAAGGCCAAATCCATTAATTCTTCCACCGAAAGTTGTGGTTCCTTTGGGTTTTGGGTCTGGCCCACTGCTCCTTGTAATCCCTCTGCCCATTTACCGAAAAATAAAACATTTGCTGCTCCTTACCTCGGAACCGCTCAGAACGCCTTACATCTCCTTCACTATGTAAATGCTCATACGAACTCTGTTCCTAAAGTAAGCTCGGGGATGACATCACTTCCTCCTCACTTCTCAACTCGTGATTGGGTCCTTGGTTGCTGCTACCATGACGACCCAGGGAGTATGAATACACCCTCCCTTTTAGGTATTCGTTTATGTCTTTCTTTATCTTGTTGCACTTACGCATGAAAATATCACCACAGACATTATCAACTTTGCTGAATATGTTCACATAATTGGTCTGATAACGATCAAAAACCAGATTACTCTTGATAAAATTATTATTCTCCTCTAAACCTTTGGACAAATTTTCTAAAATTTGGGTATTGTGTTTCACCATTAATTTCATAAGCTCAAGACCAGTCCGGTCAAACAGTTCATGTAACTCTCTTAACAAATCAGGGTTACTATGAGCTCTGTTCAGATACTTCCATAGGCACAACCCCCACGGCACCTGCTGTAATTTTAAATTTCTTTCCAAATAAGCATTCTCAAGCTGCAACTTTTTATAAATTAACAAGTCCTTTACAAACATACCCAGTCTCTCGACTAACAACAGATTTTTAAATTGACCACCAGTACCAGGAGCTGAATTCTCCAGGAAATTAAAACCATTACTTTTCCAGGACATAAAATCTACTCCAAGGTCACTAGAAGCTCTCTCCCTTGAGTTGGAACTGTCAAGGGATTATGAAGCTGTCGATTCCTGAGCCAATTGCTCAGGCTGTGAACCACATGTAGGCTGGGTTAAAGGATATCCTAAACTAGTAAAAATATTGGTTGTCCCACCTTGCTTCTCCACCAAGGACTTAATTTGTATTGTATGCACTGCTAGCTGTTGATTCATTTGCTTGAGCAGCTCCATAATGTCTCCATTAGCCATGGACCCCTCCATAGGTATGTGGAAATGCAGAAAAAAACTCAGGAACCAAAGAAACTACCAGGAAAAACCCCATTCCACCAATACAATATACAATCCATCACACCGATAGAAAGATCCAATAAACGATTTTATTGCACAATAACAGTTAAGCGCTTTCTTCCCCTAAGAGGGACTTCATCGGAACAAATTCAAAAGCAAACCCCAGCCCTTTTTATATGGATCACATTAACACTTAATCAATTAAACCCCAATGAATTATTGAACATTCTTAAAATCATAAAGAAACGATTGTAAAAACACTTTAGTAATAATAATAATTACAAATGTATGTAAGGAAATGTACATTTTACTTAAAAAATACAATAAAAACATTTTCCTGTCCCTAACCCATGATGTGTTTTTGTCTTAGTAAGCAGGAAATATTAATACTTTCATTTATTCCCGGGCCCTGCATGGCATTTAACCTTAGTTGCCACTTAAGCTCATAGATGTCCAGGTGCACATGCAAGACCCTGCCCTGAGAGTCCTTGAAAAATTGCTGTAAAGTTATGAATTAAAAAAATGATCTCTGCTTGTTTTAAATTCAGTATTTGCACCTATGTTGGGTTTGTATTTGAGAATTTTGGATGATATTTTTATTTTGTGGAAAGGAAGTTTGGAGGACTTAGAAAATTTTTTGGACTTCCTTAACCACTCTACTGATTTCTTGGAGTTTACTCATCACCATCATAATAACTCAATAGACATTTTGGATGTGACTCTTTATAAGAACCTTTTCTAATGCCTACTTACATTTCTCTATTCAGCATCTGATCTGGCAAAAGAAAAATTTCGTTAGTTAATCAGGCTATGTAGGTTGGTTTCAGATGGTGAAGTGCTCAAAGTAGATGTTGCAGAATTGGTTGGTATGTTCCTCAAAAGGGGTTACCCCAAAGATTTTTTGGATAGCACCATTGATTATGTTATGAAAAACAGGGATGTTAGATATAATCCCCTTTTATGCAACAATGATATGGGTACCAATTCTATTAATCCTGATGGTCAAGGAACTAACACTCGACATGATTGGCATAACTTGTAAAAAGTATTTGTTTTGCAATACAATCCAGGCATTTATTTATTACAGGACACAATTAAGAAACATTGGGCAATGTTTTTTAGATCATTGTGACTTTTGGGTAGTTTGTGCCCAGAACCCAAATTCATTTATAAAAATAAAAAACTTTAAGGGTATTTTTGAAACCAACAAGCAACAAATGAACAGCATGAACAGCCACACCAATGAGTGTGGAATGAAAAAAATGTGGGGCCTGCCGACAATGCAGGTATATCCTGGAGGTTAGTAGTTTCCTTGTTCAAGGTTGCCCATTCTTGCTTACTGTTAAAGGTAAATATGATTGTAACACCAAGGGTGCTGTTTATATTGTTTTTTGTGCCACTTGTTCTGCTTTTTATATTGGCAAAACTAATGGCCCCTTGTGTATGAGAATTTATCAGCATATTTATGCTATTAAGAGCAAAAACACAAGTAATGCACTGTATAAACATTCTACTACGTGTCCTGGTTTTAAGAAATTTGTATTTGTTATTTTGGAAAAGGTGGGTGTACCAGACAGAAGCGTGACTGGGAAATCTTAGTGGAGAAAAGTGAATGGTTTTGGCAAATTCTCTTAAATGCCACTACCTCCCCAGGGCTTAATGAGTACATATTGGTTAAACCTATTTTAAAGTTGAAAGCAGGTATTGTTTGATTTTTTTTTATGAAATGGCATGCATTTTTAGTATACAAAGCAACTAATGCACTTTTATTATTGGCATTAACTTCTATGTTTGTATATATATTTTTTAGCTTTTAGTATTCAAAATGCACTAGGATTTTATGAAGGTAACAAAATGTTTTGTAACTTTGTATCTTGCATTTTGGCATCACCTTTCTTAGAAAGTGAGATGTTGCATAAGATGTTATATAACAAGCCTTGCACTTGGGCCCCACCCCCTCAAGGAAGTGAGGTTAATCCCTTAAGGAAGTGATGTTTTTATGGTGTTTAAAGGATGTGAGGCAGTGTATCTTTTTGTCTGATGATGTTTCTGTAGCACTGGAACTGAAAGCACTTACATTTGTTTATTAAAATACCATTTTGTGGCTTTGGAGCAGAGTTTTTCCTCTGATTGATTCTTATAGTTATCATGCAATATTTTATATACTCTGCTGGTAGAGAAGAGTGAAGGCTGCCAGCCTACCCAGATAGTCGTGTGCAGATAATTCTATAATTTGTAAATGTGAAATGTTGCACTTAAAACAATGTGGCAACATTGCCATCTGCTGTAAGGAAAACTAAGTCAAGCATTTCAAATCTTTCTTTTGAAGTTAAAATTATTTCAAATCTGTCCTTTGATCTGTAGAGCTCAGAGTCAGTCTGTCTGAGCTAGCACATACTTTCTATTATTTTAAGGCTAAAGTTAATTACCAGAATTTACATATGGAATGTCCTTTATTGCTCTAAGAGTAAAAGAATGCAAATGCAGTTTCTGTGTGGCCTGGGAACCAGGAAGGTGTAAAAGATGATGTAATGTGTAGCAGAACTGCAGTTTCAATTTAAACAGTGAGAACCAGAGATTATTAAGCATTTTGATCTTGGACATCTAACTCAGCACTGCCTATGCTCTCTTAAGTAAGTTATCTTACAAGTGTGTTTTCTTGTAGAATTAGCTAGGACTATAAAGATTAGACGAAGTGTTTCTGTGTTATGTCAGAACTGTACTACTGAATTATTTTAGGTTTCTGTGTGATCTCTGAACTCTTGAATAGCACTGTGGTGTAGTAGTATTGTCCTGTGTTTTTAGTATTTATTATTAAATATTTTAAACCCTTTTCAACTGTGGCTGGTTTATGTAGAGATAAATTAAGCTCTAGAGTACATTGCATGCTTATAAGTGATCCTATAATAAGCCCTTCCAATAAGCCTTGATTACACTACTATTGCATACTAATATTGCACAGTAATAATTGGACACCCATTTTAAATGCCTTTGGGTATCTGATAATTATTAGCTGGTGGTGGCAGGAATTACTACCGTATAGTCTGGGCATAGGGGCACAGCTGGAGAATCTGTGTCAGCCTTTCCCAGGAGTGTCTGTGAAGTTGTTTAAATACTTATCTCTAAGTGTGTGTGTGTGTCAACTACTTAGGCAGGGACATCACTGGTTGGACAGAAATGGTACTGGAGGTTTTAGCTTGCCAGCTAGGCTGAGACCTGTATTCTATAGCTGTGCCAGTGGGGAGTCTTACTGGGGACCTGGGGAGCAAGGGAGCGACCAGCCCCAGACTGACTGTGATCTCTGTGTGTTCTTAAGGGAAATTGCATTTTACTGTGTGTATTTGTTATCCTTTTCTCTCATATGAGATGCCCCCTCTGGTGTTAGTGGTGAGGATTGAGGCTACTTCATTGCTGGGGCAGGGCACGGGCATCACATGTTAATTGGTTTGCAGTGGTGGGATCCACTTCACATACTAATTGGTGGGCATTAGTGGAATATCCACATCACATATTAATTAGTTGGCAAATACTAATTGACTTGTAGTGGTGTGGGTAGAGTGAATCCTGTAGCTTATATACAGGGATCTCTGAAGGTGTTTTGTACTCTAAAACAGCCATGCAGTGAATACTCAGAGTTCAGATCACAACTGTTGTATTTCTTTTGTTAGCTTAGTTAGTCAGGGTGAGCAGGCAGCATGTCAGCAGAGGAGTATGGAAAGCTAACAAGGAGCCAGCTGGTGGAGATGTGCCAGGCTAGGGGACTGGTGCATGGAAACCTGACTAAGGCAGACCTGATGGCAGCCTTGGTTACAGCTACATCAGAAAAAAAGCATCCAGGATGACAATCAGACTGGCAGTGGAGATGCAATATCCTCACAGAATGGGCAGCTCAACCTTTCTGCAAAGGACAATCAGACTGGCAGTGGAGATACAATATCCTCAGAGAATGGACAGCTCAACCTTTCTGCAGTGGACTTAAAAATCCAGCTGGAGCTAAAGAGATTTGAGTTGGAGGCCAGGCGTTTGGAGATAGAAGCCAAAGAAAAGGAGCATCAGAGGAGGCATGAGAGGGAAATGCTGACTCTTTGCCAGAGGCATGGAGGTAATGGGGAAGGGAGTAACTGGACCCCAGAAGCACAACAGGTCAGTAAATTTCTTCTGCAATTTAAAGAGGGGGATAATTTTGATAGTTTCATTCATATGTTTGAGAAGGTATGCAAACAGTGTAGTGTTGATCAATGGCTCTGGGTACAGTTTCTGACCCCCTTACTCCATGGTAAAGCTGTAAATGCATTGGCTAAAATGTCTGACATTGCATATTTTGGTTATACTGCTGTAAAAAAAATGTATTTTAGAATGTTTTAAGCTAACACCTGAAATGTATAGGAAAAGGTTTTGTGAGCATAGATGCTAGGCAGATGAAAGCATGTGTGAATATGTTGCTGAAAAGAGCTCTTATTTTCATAGCTGGGTGAGTGGGTGTCAGGTCACCACTTTTGAATGGCTGGCAGACCTTTTGATGAGGGAACAAGCCCTTAGCACTTTGCCTGAGGACATGAGGATCTGGTTAGCTGATAGACAATGTGCTACTTCAGATGAGTTGGGGAAGAAGGGAGATCTATACATGGCAAGCAGGGCAGCCCTGCAAAGGAAGGGGACCCCCAGTACTGCTCACTGGCCTAAAGGAACCCATGGTGGGCAGCACAGACTGCCCCAACAGAATCTGCCAGTAGCAGGGGAAGCCACTAGTCCAGGTACACGTCCAGGAGCTAGGGTTAAATATTTTGAATGCAACCAGTGGGGCCATGTGGCATACAGGTGTCTACGGAGGCAAGGTGGGGAGGTGGGGAACCAAAAGTGAGGGAGTCAGTAAATGGGAAAGACAAAATGCCAGTAGTAGGTTGTCTTGAGGCAACAGAGGTACTAAACTACCATCATGCAGATGTCCTGAGAGGGAAGGATTTGGATGGGGCAGTACCATGTGCTTATGCAGTTACACTCAGTGAGGCTAGGAGACAAGCATGTGGGATTGGTAGCCTGGGGGAGACCCAGACAGACTCCATACTTGCAGCCAGGACTGGTGAGATGGTTACTTCAGGAAGGGAGCTACTTTGTAGCAGTGAGACTGAAGGTGAGCCACAGCTGCTTGTGGGTACTGATGTTCCCTTGGACACGGTAACTGCAAAGGTAGAGGTGAGTAGTAGTCATCAGGCTGACAGTGAGGCACCACTGTCAGAGGATGCCAGACTTCCTGTGGAAGGGGAGCTGGGAAGGGTTACAAGGAGAGAGTTGAAACAGGCTCAGCTCTCAGACCCTACATTGCAAGGCACGAGGCAGGTAGCTAGGCAGGCAATTGATTCTCAAGGAAAAGGGGAATCTGTATACTGGGACAAGGGGTTACTATACAGAGTGTGGACCCCTGAGGGAGGGCTAGAAGGTGAGAGAGTACAGCAGTTGGTAGTGCCTAGAGCTTACCATCTGGTGCTTCTAGCCATAGTCCATGATATTCCCTTTGCTGGTCATATGGACATAAAATGTACAAAGAGGTGTATTATGCAGAACTTCTATTGACCTGGAATTTCCAGAGATGTAACAGGGTACTGCAGGACCTGTGAACAGTGCCAAAAGTTAGGCAAGGCAGGAGACAAGGTGAGAGCTCCTTTGATGCCTTTGCCTGTGATTGAGGATCCATTCAGAGGGTAGCTATGGATATTGTGGGTCCTCTGAGTACCCCAAGTTCCACAGGGAAAAAGTATATCCTAGTGGTAATGGATTATGCTACACGATACCCTGAGTCAGTGGCTTTGTCCTCCATTGAGGCAGAGAAATTGGCAAATGCTTTGTTAGAGATTTTCAGCAGGGTGGGTTTCCCAAAAGAAATACTGTCTGACAGAGGAGCCGATTTCATGTCAGACCTGCTGGTTTGTCTGTGGAAGTCCTGTGGGGTGAAGCACATGAAGACCACCCCCTACCATCCCCAGACTAATGGTCTTGTTGAGAGGTTAAACTCTACAATCAAGTCCATGTTATGGGCATTTGCAGATCAGTTTAAGAGGGAGTGGGACAATATTTGCCCCATCTGTTGTTTGTTTACAGAGAGGTTACCCAGGAATCCACAGGTTTTTCACCCTTTGAGTTGCTGTATGGGCGTAGGGTGAGGGGACCTCTAGATTTAATTCAAGATGAGTGGGAAGGTGAGTGTGAACCTCAAAAGGAGTCTGTTGTGGTGTGTGTCCTAAACCTCAGGACAAGGCTCAGAGAACTCATGGGCTTGGCCCAGGAGAACCTGACAGAAGCCCAACAACAGAAATAGGTGTGGTATGACAGGAATGCTCAAGCTAGAGAGTATGCTGTAGGGCAGCAGGTAATGTTTCTCATTCCTGTCAGACACAACAAGCTGCAAGCAGCTTGGGAGGATCCCTACAAGGTGGTAAGAAAGGTAAGTGATGTTAACTACATGGTGGAACTGCTAGGCAGAAGGCAGGGGCACAAATTGTACCATGTTAACATGATGAAACCTTACCATGATAGGGAGGCCCTTGTGCTGAGCATTTGCAGTGGATTGCAGGAGGAGTCTGAGGGAGATTTGGGGACTGATCTCCTCAGTGAGGCTTGGGCTGACACCTCAGTGGAAGGGGTAGCAATGTCCCTGCAGCTATCTCCTACCCAGGTTCGAGAAATCCGAGCAGTGTTGCAGGAATTTGGGGACATGTTCACTGGGAAACCAGGGTGCACCCACCTGGTGCAGCACCAAGTAGATACAGCATCCCAAGGGCCTATTAGGCAGGCCATTTATAGTGTGCCTGAGAGAGTCAGACAGACCCTGAGGGAGGAGGTACAGGAGACGTTGGAACTAGGGGTGATTCAAGAGTCCAACGGTACCTGGGCCTCCCCAGTGGTGCTGGTGCCAAAGAAGGATGGCAGCACCAGATTCTGTGGGGATTACAGGAAATTAAATAGTCACTCAGAGATGGATGCTTACCCCATGCCTACAACAGATGAGACCCTAGAGCAGCTGGGTGGGGCTAAGTATCTTACAACCATTGATCTTACCAAGGGTTACTGGCAGATGCCCTTGACTATATTAACAACGGGAGGCCAGCAGAAAAATGTGTCAGAAAAGGAAAAAAACACTAAGAATGATACATACGTATCAAACTATAGATAACTTTATTATGCAGACCTGTTTCGGCAAAACAATGCCTTCTTCAGTGTAGAAAACAATTTAAAGTACAACAGTAAGCCACATGAATATTTATAGACCACCCCCACCAATGAGATCCAAAGTATGTTCCCACAAGTGCTGATACATACAGGAAAATTAAAAGAAAAACACAAGACATGTATAAAATACAAAAATGAATATAAAATGACCATTTGGGGACAAGAATGCCAAATAACCCTCCTGTCTAGCCAAATACTAAAATGTTCTAGCACAACAAACAAATATAACCTGATCATGATACCAAAAGCAGACCCTTAAGTATAACAAAACCAGAAAAACAGAGAGAAATAACTGTTCGAAGTGGAAATATCAACCTTGGAGAAAAACATATGTATATGCACTACAAATGTATAAAAAAATATCCTCCAGAACAATGATTTCCCCAGGAATAACATGTATACACTATTAATGGGCAAACAATAAACCATGACATTGCCCAAGTACTATACCAAAAAATGAATAGGCAACAGAAAAATGTTCCATTCATAATAAATTGTGGTTATAAATGGTCATTACGACCTGGTGGAAATAACAATATTACATGTATACACTATTAATGGGCAAACAATAATAAAAAAACAAATCAATCAAGACATAAATTGGCAACAGAAAAATATTCCATTCATAATAAATTGTGGTTATAGATGGTCATTAAGACCTGGTGAAAATACACCCAATGAGATGATCCAGTATTTTTCCTTGTGATTGAATATATTGTGCCATCCCTGAGGATTGCTACGATCACCAATGATCCTGTCTATAACCATAAAGGTAAATTGTGCATCGGGGTGTTTCAATGTATGGTGATACAATGCATTGGTTTCCTTCTGGGTTTCAATATCTGATCTGTGTTCGTTAATTTGTGTTCTGAGTGGTCTAGAAGTTTGGCCTACATAAAAGGCTTGACACCGACACGTTGCCAAATAGACCACCCAGCTACTACTGCAATTAGCAAACATTTTACACTGATATACTCTGCTAGTATTGCGACTGGTGAACTGTTTGAGTTTGCTAACTTGTTTACATGAGCCACAATGACCACAGGGGAATGTACCCACTAGTTCATCACCAAACATGGTCAACTGTTTATATATGGCTCCCCAACTTTCTATGTGTTTGAAATGAGAAAATATGGAACCCAATGTTTTGCCTCTTCTAAATGAAAATCTACACTGTGGACCAGTAAGGACCTCAAGTAATCATTGGCCATAAGAATGTTCCAATGTCTGTTGACAATTCCCCTAATGGCATTTGAATTTCTGCCAAAAGTGGTAACAAACCTGACCATAGAGTCCAGGGTGTCAATGTCCTGTGTTTTATATTGTAATACAGTATTTCTGTCGATGTTGGTAGTCCAGGTCCAAGCCCTAGTAATGTCCAAGTCTCTGTATCCTCTGTTAGCAAATCTATGGTAAAGATCTGAACTGGCACAATCATAATCCAATCGTGTGGAGCTTAAACGTTTCATACGCATAAATTGTGACTTCGGGATGTTGCGGATGGTGTGCGTGGGTGCATGCTATTGAGGATATTTATGGTAAATCTTGGTGTTCAATGTATGATCCCAATTCCTAATGACTGTAACATCCAAAAAATTGATGCTTTCTAGATCAAATGTAACCATAAACACAATCCCCCAGATATTATGATTAAGGTATTCAACGAATTCCTGCAGATACCTAGCATCTGCCCGCCACACCATCCAACAATCATCCAGGTATCTGCGCCAAATATCAATTTCCACTAAATAGATATTGTGTAGTGGATCATAGATCATGCATTCCTCAAAGAATGTCATAAACAGATCAGCATATATGGGAGCAAATGATGCTCCCATAGCCGAACCCTGGAGTTGCCAAAAACATTGTCCTTGGAAGTAAAAGACAAACTTGTTGAGAACGTGTTCCGTCATACAAATCAGTAGGGTACTGAGCCCATGTGAGTACAGGGCAGCTCTGTCTAACCAATACTGTAAGGCCTGTAAACCAGCCCAATGAGGAATGCTGGTGTACAAGGCCTTAACATCCAAAGAGCACATAAGCCATCCAGGCTCAAGTTGGCTATCCTGAATAATCTGTAAAAATTGGGTCGTGTCCTGCAATCTGGCCCAGACCAAGACCAAGAGGGGTTTAAGATATTGTGTAAGGAAGGCAGATAATGGTTCTGTCAAGGAACCAATACCTGATACAATTGGTCTACCCAGAGGATTTGTAATAGATTTATGTATCTTTGGGAGCAAGTAGAGGATTTGTTTCTGAGGATCTTTGACAGTAAGTTGCGATACACAATTCTTGCTTATGATACCTTCCTCAAGGGCCAGATTGAGGAACAAATCTATTTCTTGCTTGAAATTCTTAGTGGGATCAATGGCCATGTTCATATAACATCTATTACCAGACAGTTGTGAATTGCCCTCACTCAAATATGCACTCATGTTCATAACCACCACCGCCCAACCCTTATCAGCAGGTAAGATAGCAATATTGTGATTGTCACGTAATTCCTGCAAAGCTGAAATATCCTGTGGTGATAGATTATGTCTCGATATATCATACTCCCTGTGTTCAAAGTGTAAATCCCTAAGTACAGATTGCATGAAAATAGAAACGTGTCTATTCATCAGAGGCTGAAAATCCGATTTGTAGAACCTGAAGTCATTGGATCTTTGAGACTCCCTATCCGCAAAAAACAGTTTCAGATTCAAATTGCAACAGAAATTCATGACATCAGTGACAATATGATACTCATTACAAAAAAACCCCGGTACAAAACTTAATCCTTTATTTAAAAGATGTTGTTGTTGTGAAGTCAGAGTTAAATTAGACAAATTCAAAACATTCTGAAAAACCTCATCATTATCATTGGTTATGTGAGAAAATTCTGAATCACTCCTTCCAAGGAGTTTGGCACATTGACCACATTTGTGTTTGCGTCCACCCCGATGCCTGGGGCCATATCTAAAGGGATATTTCTATTAGGTTTTTTCCTGTGTGGTGAATCCCTGTTACCCGAGCTATCATAATCGGTACATGAGGAATCCTCCCCTGATGTGCTGGCACTGTGTTTCTCCCTATTTCTCAAAATAGACCTCGGTCTTTTTTTGGTAGTGGAGGTAGAAGTGGATCCTGAACTAACACCCGTAAATCTAACTGTCTTATTGGAATCAAAAGGACATCCCCTTTGATAATCCATATAATCCCTTTTAAACTTTTTAATTTTCCTGTCCTTGGTTGTTTTCTCATAGCTTGTGAGTTCCTGTGAAAGTCTCCTAATAGAATCCTGAAATGTGGGATCAGACTCATATTTCTTACATTCTGTACACATGGTTTTAACCTCCTGTAGGTTAATATCCACCATTCTCTCATAATACTGGGCCAGTATATTAACAAATAACATGGACCCCTGTTGTAAAGCTTCATGCCACTCCTGATGCAATCTGTCCTCTGGTCTGCCAATCAACGGTTGTAACTGTATTCTAAGGCCCCTGGGGCAATATTTTTGTTAAGATAGGCGCAAAATAATCGCAGGAGCCAAATATTGGATCTAAGATTTTTAAATCCCTTGGTAAGGGAACTGAAAGCCAATTCACAATCTATAACTAATTGTTGTCCAGACCCATTTAGGATGTTACCTGGCGAAGACTGGATACCAAATACCCCAATGTCTTCCCTATCGGCACACAATCCTGTTAAAATATCGTCTAGGTCCATTCTGTTAATATAAAAATAAGTACCACAGAACAAGCTACAAGGGCCACAAACCTGAGAAAAAATAACCAGGGTTTAAAAAATATGTGAATATGTAGACCAAAAATAAGCCAGAGAGATCCTGGAAGTCAGGCAGGATATTTTATAATAGTTCCAAATAAACACATGTAATAGTTATATATAAATTGAGAAATAGAGGAAACACAGTGCGGAGATGAATGTTGTAAAAATTGAAAAATCAGCCTAAATACCTAAAACATAGTTTTTAAAAAAGAAAACATAACACAGATACTATACAATGTCCACGTATCAAAGGTAGAGCATACCCTATAGTCAGGAAAACTCAAAAAGTGAAAAACCCCATCAACATATAAAAAGCCATACATATAAATGTAACTCCCCTGGTTATAAATGTCTAAATATAAATGGATGGCAACCTGTGGAGCCCATATACTAAATATAACAGTGTGTAAACCAAAAGGCTAGACACCAATGACATAGATGTCTAAACGAATGTGTGTATCCAATCTGTTTGTATACAGATCCACAATAGGTAAGCCCAAAAAATAGACACCTAAAGTTATAAATATATATGTCTAAATGAGAATAAGCAGCAACCTATAGAGCCCATATACTAGATATAACAGTGTATAGGCCCAAAAGATAGACCCCTATGCCTTGAATGTCCAGAAGAATGTATATAACCAATCTATACGTATACAGACCCACAATAGGCTGATGGCAATCCCCACAGAAAAATTGGTAAGGAACCAAATAGAAATTCTATATGAATCATATACACAAATATGGCAAGTCCCACCAAACAATTAGGCTAAAACGAATGACCCAATAAGCCTGATTATCCTCATAAGGGCGTATTGAGCAAATGTGCCTAAAGTGAAGCAATCACATTAATAGTAAACACCCCAATGTCACCAACCCAAAAGCCACTGAAAAGTGGTATCTAATATAAACTGCAATGAACCTATACAAGTTAAACCATACTGTTAAACCTCGGCTAATGACTTGATCACAAAACTAGTGATATTGTATACAAACCAGTCCAATAATGAAAAAAAAAATTGTAATACAACACTAAATGTGTAAGTTGAAAATGGCCAACAGGTATAAATCAAGGCCTGTCACATATGAATGGCCTATTGCTGTTCTAGATGTACAATAAACTATAAAGGCAAAAAGCCAAAATCACAACTTATACATAAAATGTGAACCATGATACAAAACTGAAAATGCTGTAAACATTCAAAAAGATTGTGATACAAACTGTCAAAAAAATAAAACTAAGGTCCATATACAGTTCAATTTGGGTAAAACCTTAGTCCAAAGTCACCAAAAAAGTTCCAACAGTAACTCCCAATCACTAAAGATAAAATGGCAATAACAAGTGCTGATAGAGTTACAAAGAATTGTCTGTATAAGCACGCTTGCTCAGTTCAAATAAATGTCCCCGATAGGTTTGATGTAAACAACCTTCCCAGAGCCAAAAATAAGCACCAACCTCGTGTTCACAATGGTTAAAGGAATACAGAACATAGCGACCGTTATTTTCCGTAGTGTTTCTGTCCAAGCAAAAAAAGTCCTCACCAGGCACCACTCACTGTTTCAATAGGCCCAAACAAATGCAATGCTGTTCACCATTGTCCCAAATGGTCACCAATAAACCAAAGTTAACGAAAAAATAAGCGCAAGCTTAAAACGTACAACTTATTTTTTAAGTATGCGAACACTGTTGAAAAGATAACTAATAGTACATCCAAAGGAGTCCCAAAAGCAAGATTCTTTAAGGTCAGGGGTGAATTCCCCTGTACACGATATGATAGCTTCCTGACACGTCCTACAGCATAGCTGAGAATCCACAACCAAACATGCTGCTATGCGCGTAAGTCAATGCACGGCCAAAGAATTCCATATTAACAACAGGAGGCCAGCAGAAAAATGTGTCAGAAAAGAAAAAAAAACACTAAGAATGATACATATGTATCAAACTATAGATAACTTTATTATGCAGACCGGTTTCGGCAAAACAATGCCTTCTTCAGTGTAGAAAACAATTTAAAGTGCAACAGTAAGCCACATTTTTCTGCTGGCCTCCCGTTGTTAATATGGAATTCTTTGGCCGTGCATTGACTTATGCGCATAGCAGCATGTTTGGTTGAGGTGCCCTTGACTCACAGTGCTAGAGAGAAGTCAGACTTTGTGACTCCTTTTGTCTTGTGTGAGTTCACAAAGATGCCCTTTGAGATGAAGAATGCCACAGCGAATTTCCAGAGGCTGGTAGATAATATCCTAGCAAGAGCAGGAGGGTTTGCCCTTGCTTACCTAGATGATATTTCTATCTACAGCCATTCCTGGCCAGAGCACCTTCAGCATGTCAAGGAGGTGCTGGGCAGGGACAGAGTTGACCATTAAGCCGAGCAAATGTCAGGTTGGTATGGAGGAGGTCTCCTACCTAGGACATAGAGTGGGGAATGGTAAAATAAGGCCAGAACTTACCAAAGTGGAAGCCATTCAGGCATGGCCTGCACCTGTTACTAAAAAGCAGGTGAGGGTATTTTTAGGGACAGCAAGGTACTACAGAAAGTTTGTCCCAATTTATAGTACCATAGCTGTTCCCCTCACAGACCTGACAAGGAAGAACAGGCCAGATAAGGTAGTGTGGACCCCTGCATGTGAGCAGGCATTCCAGAAGCTTAAAGAAGCTTTGAGAGGACCCCCTGTGTTAGCCAGTCCAGATTACAGCAAGGAATTTGTTGTACAGGTGGATGCTTCAAACCATGGGGTGGGGACTGTACTTAGCCAGATTTTGTCAGAGGGAGAAGAGAACCCAGTGGTTTATCTCAGTCATAGGCTCCAACCCAGGGAGGAATGCTATGCAGCTGTGGAAAAGGAATGTCTAGCCATAGTGTGGGCACTGTCAAAACTTCAGCCTTATCTGTATGGAAGAAAATTCACTGTAATGACAGATCACAACCCTCTAATATGGTTAAACAGAGCCAGCCAGCAAAATGCCAAGTTGCTAAGATGGAGCCTGGGGTTGCAAGCATATTATATGTGAGTGTAGCACCACAGTTGAAGTAGCAATGCCAATGCAGATGGGCTCTCAAGACAGGGAATGCGGTGAGGTACACTCAGATAGACCTAACCCACTCAAGTGGCGTTTATCAAGGGTCACTTGAAAAACTAGCTTGAGTTCTCAGGGGTGAGAAATTTGATGACTGGTGGAGAGGGGTGAAGGCTGCCAGCCTAGCCAGATAGAATTGTGCAGATAATTCTATCATTTGTAAATGTGAAATGTTGAACTTAAAATAATGTGGCAACATTGCCATCTGCTGTAAGGAAAACTAAGTCAAGCATTTCAAATCTTTCTTTTGAAGTTAAAATTATTTCAAATCTATCCTTTGATCTGTAGAGCTCGGAGTCAGTCTGTCTGAGCTAGCACATACTTTCTATTGTTTTAAGGCTAAAGTTAATTACCAGAATTTACATGTGGAATGTCCTTTATTGCTCTAAGTGTAAAAGAATGTCAATGCAGTTTCTATGTGGCCTGGGAACCAGGAAGGTGTAAAAGATGATGTAATGTGTAGCAGAACTGCAGTTTCAATTTAAACAGTGAGAACCAGAGATTATTAAGCATTTTGATCTTGGACATCTAACTCAGCACTGCCTATGCTCTCTTAAGTAAGTTATCTTAGAAGTGTGTTTTCTTGTAGAAATAGCTAGGACTATAAAGATTAGACTAAGTGTTTTCTGTTATGTTAGAACTGTACTACTGAATTATTTTAAGTTTCTGTGTGATCTCTGAACTCTTGAATAGCACTGTGGTGTAGTAGTATTGTCTTGTGTTTTTAGTATTTATTATTAAATATTTTTAAATCATTTTCAACTGTGGCTGGTTTATGTAGAGATAAATTAAGCTCTAGAGTACATTGCATGCTTATAAGTGATCCTGCAATAAGCCCTTCCAATAAGCCTTGATTGCACTACTATTGGATAATAATATTGCACAGTAATAATTGGACACCCCTTTTAAAGGCTTTTGGTTAGCTTATAATTATTAGCTGGTAGTGGCAAGAATTACTACCGTATAGTCTGGGCATAGGGGCACAACTGGAGAATCTGTGTCGGCCTTTCCCAGGAGTGTCTGTGAAGTTGTATAAATACTTATCTCTAAGTGTGTGTGTGTGTGTGTGTGTGTGTGTGTGTGTGTGTGTGTCAGCTACTTGGGCAGGGACACGAAGCACTGGTTGGACAGAGAGGGTACTGGAGGTTTTAACTTGCCAGCTAGGCTGAGATCTGTACCCTATAGTTGTGCCAGTGGGTAGTCTTATTGGGGACCTGGGGAGCAAGCGAGTGACCAGCCCCAGAATGACTGTGATCTCTGTGTGCTCTTAAGGGAAATTGCATTTTACTGTGTGTATTTGTTATCCTTTCCTCTCATATGAGATGCCCTCTCTGGTGTTAGTGGTGAGGATTGAGGCTCCTTGATTGCTGGGCCAGGGCACAGGCATTACATGCTCTACTAATTATTCCTTTCTTAACGGCAACTTCTGTTCTCGATTCTACTAAAAACTCTACCAGTGCTGGTCTTTTGTTTAGGACCCCCCTATTTCTTTCTGTTTGACTATACTCTGATATCAATCCTTGATAGTGAAGGCAATCTCTAAACTGCAATCCAAATAAGTCATTGATGACTTCCCATTCTATTACCTTTCCCTCTGTAGTTGTTTGCTGCCAATGCCTTGGTTCCTTTGCGAGTTTGCTCAAATAAATTTCAGCACCCTTTTACCTATTATCTGTATCCCTAATTGCAGTCATCCCTATCAGCAGAATCTCCTTTCTTCACTCCCATGTTGGCTTAGTTCTTAGAATACTTTCTTCTACTTTATGAATATAATATTCTGTATGATTATTGTTATTCTCTTTAAAGGTCTGCATCCAAAATCCCAGTCTTTCCTTGTTTCTTGAGCTTCCCCCCTGTTTCATCATCTCTCTTTCCACTTTGAATTATAGTTTCCTGCTTGTAACTGTGTTGCTCTGAAATACACCTTTAAATCACATAATCTTAATCTGCCCTGTTCTGTTGGAAGAATAAATGTATCCTACTTGATACTTGCCATCTTCCCCTCCCAGATAAAATCCCTCAGCTCTTTATTAATTGCTATCTACAACTTCTCCTCTGGTTGATAAATATATGCCTGACCTGTGTATAAGACTAAAGAGACTAAAAACATTTCAGTTGCTTATTTCTTACTATTGATATTCATATAACAGAGCTTCCATTTTCACAGTTTTTGTATTATCTTTTGTTTAGTCTCTTCCCACATATCCTTAGCTGTCACACCAGAATTATTTTAATCCATACTCCTAAATTCTTAATTTTGTCATGTCCCAATAAGTATGGATATTGCTGAACCAATTCATATGTAGATAGAGAATGTATCCCTTTTGCCTTTGTTTTAGCTTCATTCATTTTGTATCCCAAAAAGATTTGAAACTGTCTCAGTATGTTCCACAGTACTGTAATGTCCCTTTCTGGTTTTCTCGGGTATCAAATACTGTCATCTGCAAATAGAGCTAGCTTTTTTTCACTACCATACTAATCATATCCTTGCATTTCTGAGTCCTTTATTTTCTCTGCCAATGATTCTAAATATAATGCAAGTAACAAAATGGAGAGCCCCCCCCCCGTCTTGTTCCTATGCTCAAGAAGAGGTTATCAGAGAGGACCCCAGCCACTTTAATTTTTGTCTCCAATCCCTCATTCTGCTAATCAACCTTATAATTTTATTAGGGAATGCAAATGCTTCCATTGCTCTGCTCATAAATTCCCAGCTTAATCTGTCAAATGCTTTCTCTGCATCAAGACCCACCACCAACAGTGGTTACATTCTGCTTCCTTCTGGATCATTAGTGTTATGTTAATGTTGTCAAATGCTTGCCTCCCCTCCACAAAACTACACTGATCAATATCTATCAATTTTGCCATTCTTTTAGCCATTATAGACACAGACGATTGATAGTTATGGTTTAGTATTGAAATGGGCCTGTATGAAGCTGGATCTGATGGGTCTTTACCCTCTTTAAGTATTACAGCAACCATTGCTTTCTTCCAGGATGTTGGTACTTCTCCTCCTCTTAAAATACTGCTAAACAAAATCTTCTAAATCTTTGTCAGTTTTTTTCCCTTTTAGCTTCCAAACTTCCATAGAAATACATTCTATTCCTGGGGAATTTCCTATAGATTGGTTATACATGACCATTTTTATCTCATTTCATCTTATCCTGTTAGTAACTGAGCCTTCTCTACCTCTAACCTTTGCATATTTAATTCTTCCATAAACTTTTCTGTTTTCACCTTTTTTGATTTCCATATTTCTCTGCTTTATACAGAGTTTCATAGAATTTCTGAAATATTTCTAACACATCTACAGGATCCCTTGTTATCTTCCTTGTTATAGGTTCTCTAAGCTTGCTGACAGCTCTTTCTACTTTCAGTTTCCTGAATTGTTGTACTAAAAGTTTTTGTGCTCTAGAGTTATCAAAAAAATAGTTGCTTAACAGCAGTCTTTCTAAACTCATGCATCTTATTGAGGTAATCCTTTATTTTCTGTTTAACATTCTGCAGTTGCTCCTCTTCTTACTATGTGAGATTCCCCATTTTACAATACTTTAACATTTGTCAGTCCCTCTAAATAATTCTTGTTACTTCTTAACCATAGCTCCATTTCTTTTATTTCCACCCTGTTTTTAAACTCCACTTGAATTTTATCACACTCCCTATCTATATTTTCATAAGAAATTTCAGGAGCCATTAGAGAAGATAGAATAATTTCCACTACACATTCCTTAAATTCCGCTCTTTTTAACAGATAGGTGGGAAAGTGTCAGTGTCTCATTTTTATTTCATTACCATGTGTTTTTATTTTAGGTGTTATTGTCACATTATCTGAAATAGTTATTGGGTGCATATCAAGACCTTCAATTAAAGACACATGTTCCTGAGAAATGTAAATTATATCTAGCCTAGGCCAGTTTTTGTATCTTGAGAAATAATATGTAAATTCACTCCGAACTCCTAGTACTGAATTCACATCTCCCATGCCGAATATTTTCATAATTTGTTTTTAAAAATCTACCCTCTTTTGTTATATTTTCCCTTCTGGGACCCCCAGACACATATTCACTATTTCAAATCAAATTTCAGTCCCCACCTATAAGTAATATTCCTTGCTGAAAGCTGATTATTTCTCTCAGAATTTTCTTAAGCTCCATTATAGTAGTTTTCAGTGGAATATAAATGCATGCCAGTGTAATCCTCCTCCCTTGCCAGTAGCCCCTTAGTACTGTGAATCTACTATTATTGTTTTTTTTTATCTACTTGTATTATTATTGGAGCTACTGCAATTAATATAAATACTCCTCTCTTCCTTTGAACTGGGTATTCTGCTGAATAACCATCCCAAAACCATTCTTTATCAAATCCACATGTTCAGTTTTTTCCAAGAGTGTCTCCTGTAGCATAACTATTTGCATTCTGCATTTTTGATATAGTTCACTACTCTTTCTTTTTTGTATTTATCTCTGAGACTATTAACATTTACAGACATTATAGAAAGGATCGTATTCTTGAGAAATTATTATTCCCACCTTTTATGTATAACAGTTTTTTTGTTAAATGTCTAGTTACAGCTTTTGTGTTACATGCATGTATTATTTGGCAGGTTAATCTTTTGTAAAGTTGCTTCTTTTCATCTCCATTTGAGCCTATGTCACATCTTGCAGAATTTTTTGTTTTATTGAAAACCCTCAAACAAAAATGTGCACACGCACCCAATACCCCCTAAAACCTACTAACTTAATAACATGCAAAACTATGTACATCTTCAAATACTGAAGTTTTATACTCCTAATAGGAACAAATGTTTCAAACTGATAGCTGCACACACAGACTTGAGCTAACATAAAATAAAGGTTATCTATGCTAAGATGCATGGTATAGCCTGTGGTTCTATTAAGTGCTGTCTGGTTATGTCTTATCTTTATAGCTCTGTCAGCTATAAAGAATGCTTTCAGAAAATATTTTCTCCAAGCCATTTCTCTTTATCAAATTGTCTGCTAGAGACATGAGAATGAGACACAAAACTGTTTACTATAAAAAAGCCTTATGATAATCAATATTATTTTTCATTTACTTCCTTTTTCTTACAACTTGTTAGTAGATAAGTTGTGGCCTTAACCCAGTCATTCCCCTATGTGAGAATGAGTTGTGCTCTTTTAACCAGCTCTTGTATTCTGTTTATTTATTTATTTATATTACATTGCAGTGCCTACATTTCTTAAAACTGAACATAGAGAAAAAGACAAGGGAGAAAAAAAAACAGGAGCACCTGTTTACATCAGTTACTGAAAAAATTACTTTATAACATGTAAAGAAAATCATGCACTATTTAAATAGTAGTATTAGAAAAATAAAATGTTTTACTTACAGATAACTTTCTCGCTCGTCTTCCCCTCTCCTGAGTATTTTTCCGAATGTTAATGACATAAAGTAGGGCATATGCTTTAGAGTTCCCTACAAGTTTAACAAAGTTGAAAAAAGTCCAATATTTCCAGATTTTCTTGTTCTATTCCTGTTCATCTCCATCTCCCAAACCCTGTCTCTGCTTTATATCTAATGTTTCTAGTCAATTCTTGTGCTTTTTCCCCTCTCTCAAGCATTTTCCATTGAAACACTGAGAGAGGTTTCACTGGCACAAGAAGCAGAATCTCCTTGTTTCACAGCTAACTTTTTGTTGGGAAAACATTTGTATTTCTTCATTAGCATGTTCTTCTTCAAAACATGATTTTATTCATTCAGGAAAAATATTTGAAAATAGCTGGGTACGGCAGTTTGAATCTCACACCTGCTTCTTGACATTTACTGAATAATGGAATACGTTTACTCCTCTTTTGCCTGGTGTGCAGTGAGTACTCATTCTCCACAAATACTGTGCTGTCTCCCACTTTTAGTACTTTGTCCATTCTGCCACAGTTTTGTTAGAATCAACTCTTTCTGCTGGTAGATTGCATCTTTACTATTAACGGTATAGGTTGTTTTCTCATAGCCAGGTTTGGAGCATACACATGATGTGCTCTTTCAGTTCCTGTTGTGGTATACCAGTCTGGTTGCTTATTTGTGCTTTTGTAAAATTAATACAGTCTGTTCCTTCTACCTTCTCAGGTACAGCAGAAAATCTCAGGTTTTCTCTATGTGCTCTGACTTCTAATTCTATTATTTTCTGAAACATCTCTTCTTGTACAGTGTCATATTCAGCCAGCCTTTTCTTCATTTTGATCTCTGAGTTTTGCAGTTTTATCAACTTATTTGCATATGTGTTTAAAGCTTCTTTCATTTTTCCATCCTTTTATTGTTTGAGTTGATATACTCCATCAGTTTTTCATTTATTTTAGTAAGGTCTGTGTGCAGTTGCCTTATACTTTCCTCTAGGTTACTGGAAGTTATGCCTGGAGCTTGCACTGCTTTTTGCTGAACAGCTACAGTACTTTTCCCACTCAGTATTTTTTGTCACCTTTTGTAGCTGATTTTTCTTCAGGTCCTCTGTATTTCTTTTTCCTGGTATCCAGGTAGTGCAGTTACTACTAGCCAGTTACTGAAATTTACCAAGAAATCTAGGTCCACTGGCTTTCAATGCTAAGTTTCTGTTTTTTACACTGGGAGGGCTAGAATTAAGCTGTTACTCAGTGTGCAGACATCTTGGAAGTCCTCTACTCCCCAAGGTCTTATTAAAGATCCAGAAAGATAAATCAGAAATCTTGTTGGTGACTCCATTTTGACTCAGGCAGCACACAACACTAGTTCCCCCTTCTCTACCACCTATCCAAGGGTGATCACAAGTTACCCCACAGAGTAGACTTCCTCACACAACACAATGTCTCTGTACATCGGGTCTATATTATAACATTGAAGTTTAAAACCTCTAATGTTATATCGAATCCTTTAGAGTGAAAGCTGACAATAGCAAAGCCTTGGAACCTAGAAATTTTACCTAGGGTAAGATTTCGGTGGTCCGTTCCATGGCTTCGCTATTTACTGCACTGTGGTGCGATGATTATGGACCGGGTTTAGGGATGTGAGCAAACTGAGGTTACGGATTGGGTTCAGGTAAGTGTGGTGTGATGGTTACAGACTGGGTTAAGGTAAGTGAGCGAACGGACTAGGTAAGGTGAGTGTGCGGTAGTTAGGGACTTTAGGGTTAGGGCGTGGGTGCGGTGAGTGTGTGGTAGTGACAAACTTTAGGGTTAGGGGAGGGTTAAGGGAGTTAGGGTTAGGGCGGGGGTCAGGTAAATGTGCGATTGTGTGGATATGAGGGCTAGGGTGGGGTAGGTGAGTTAGGGCTAGGGAGTGGGTAAGGTGAGTGTACGATAGTTAGGGACCTTAGGGTTGGGGTTGGGTTAAGGTAAGTGGGTAGCCGGTGGTGTATGTCTAGTTTAGTGTAGGGTTTCGTGAAGTGTATGTGTGTGGATTATTTATTTTGGTATGCTTGAGTTGTATGTATGTTTGTCGGAACAGCAAATTTTTTCCGTGGGAAAAAATTTGCTATTCTGACTGTTCGATTTTCTGGTGCTTCAATTGAATGGGTACGATATTATAACATTCGAAGTTTTTAGATTTCGATGTTATAATATAGACCCCTCTACATCAGCCCAGTCTATCATCTGTCAGCCTGGTATTATAGATGTTAAGATTCAAAGCCCTTTCAAACATCAATTTTTTGAGGATGTGATATAGTGGGTTTACCTAAAAATGCCAAAAGTCCACAACACCAACAACGAGAACACCGACACCAGAAGATCTACAACAGAGATGATCAAAAGTTGAGAATCCCGATGCTGAGAACACCGACATTTTAAGTTAAGCGTGCGATAGGGATGGACGTTAGGGTCAGGGTGTGGGTAAGGTAAGGTGTGATAGTGACGGACGTTAGGTTTAGGGGTGGGTTAAGTGAGTTAGGGTTAGGGTGCGGGTAAGGTAAGTGTGCGATAGTGACAGACTTGAGGGTTAGGTGTGGATTAAGTGAGTTAGGGTTAGGGTGTGGGTAAGATAAGTGTGCGATAGTGACAGACTTAAGGGTTAGGGGCAGATTAAATGAGTTAGGGTTAGGGTGCGGGTAAGGTAAGTGTGCAGTAGTGACGGACCTTAGGGTTAGGGTTTGGGTTAAGGTTAGTACATAGATAGTTGTGTATGTAAGGTTTAGTGTAGGTTTGTAAGGTTTTTGGTGTGCTTGTGTTGTGTGTGCATTTTTCGGGAAAGGTATTTGTTTTGTTGATTGTCGGGATTGTGGTTTGTCGGGCATGTGAAGTTTCATGTTTTTGAACTTTCGGTTTCTTTCAGTTTTGTCGCGTCGGTTATTTCTTTGTCGGTGTTTTGGCGTGTCGGTGTTATCAGGTAGACCCGCTATAGTTTCTTCAGGAGACAAGGAAACCTACCACTAGAAAGTATTCTACATCCAAATGAAAAATATTTTCTGTCCGGTGTCATGCTAGAAAACAAGACCCTCTACAAACTCGAGTTCCTACTATTGTCTGTTGCTTGTGTGAGCTACTAAAAGATAGTCTTGCCTACTCCTTGATTAAGGCACAAAATTCTGCATATTTACTTCTAGACCCACTCCCCCCAGTTTCCAGGCTGGAGGTAAAACAGTTTCTTAAAGGCATCCTTCATTTAAAACCACTTAGGAAAGCCATTCCACCTTCTTGGGACCTTTTCTTTGTCCT
Organism: Protopterus annectens; assembly: GCF_019279795.1. Taxonomy (NCBI): domain Eukaryota; kingdom Metazoa; phylum Chordata; order Ceratodontiformes; family Protopteridae; genus Protopterus; species Protopterus annectens. The sequence continues at coordinate 1,360,592,335 of NC_056744.1, read as the reverse complement.
GTTAAAGCTCACTCTACCTCCTTTTGAACCAGTGGCCTTTGCTTCTCTCAAATTTTGTACTTTGAAAACAATCCAGGTGAAGTTGTTCAATCTCGCCGTTCATTCTTGACTGATGGGTTCTGAGATGATCCATCGGCTCCGGTATGGCCATATGCAAAGCTCGAGGTCTTCCAATAGCTCGAGGCCAAGCCCTTATCCCATGATGCACTGTGAATTACCTCAGATCTAGTTTGTCGTGACATGTGATCGGAGGTTCCAGTGCAAGCACAGGCCAGTACTATTTAAAAACTTTTATATTTAGCAGTTGCTTAGATAATTTTTTCTAAAATTTTCTTAGATAAGTTAGATAGTTAGGTAGTTAGCTTTTATAGCTTCCTTAAAGCTCCCCTTCCCGTGTGTGGTTATTACTCCTTAAAATATCAGCCTTGTGTGTTTTGGCCTAGTTTTCTCTTATTGTATTTAAGTCATTTTCTAGTGGCTATAAATAGCCTTTTTCTATTGTTGGCCTCCTGTATTATGGCCTTAGTTTACTAGAGCATGTGTTTGAATATTCTAGTGTCTTATACAGTTTTTTTCTAGTTATTTAAATTCTTTATCAGGCCCGTTTCCTGTGTGTGTGTGTGTGTGTGTGTGTGTGTGTGTGTGTGTGTGTGTGTGTGTGTGTGTGTGTGTGTGTGTGTGTGTGTGAGTTTAGAGCCTAGTAGCTTTATTAATATTTTGAGCTACTTTTTCTTAGGCTCGTTTGTGTGTTTGTGTTGTTAAAGCCTAGGAAATTGCTGATTATCTGCTCTGCGTATTTTATAGCAGTATTATGGCGGATGATAATGACAAGCAACCAAAGTCTGGCTTTAAAAAGTGCCCAGACTGCAACCAAACAATGTCTGTTACAGATGGACATGTAACATGTGTTTATTGTTTAGGGGCTGTCCACTTACAGGAGTCTTGTGCCATATGTCATTCTTTTTCTTCGAGAGTGTTGTTAGAGAGGGAAAGGAAGTTGATGGACAGGAGTTTGTTAAAGCACCCTTTTCAAGAGGCTTTGAGTGACCAGGATGTGGCCAGCAAGTCTTCCAAGTCCTCTAGATCTTGACTCAAAGCAGTCCAAGAAATCAAAACAATTGGAGGATTCTGTGATATCGGCTCCACAGACCTTGGAGCCGACTGTCTTTTCCTTTCAGAGCCAGCCTACAGCCTTGGAGCCGGTATCCAAAGTGCCTCAGTCACCATTGCTTCAGTCGGCACCATCGGTGCATTCATCTAGGTCATCTGTCAGCCTGTCAGATTTGGATATGGATCGATTGGTGCAGAAGCTTTTACAGGCACCAGGCCTTGCTAAATTGTTGTCGGCTCTAACCCAAGCAGCTTTGGAGCCAAAGACCACTACTCCTGCTTTGACTACTCCTCCTCCGAGCTGTACCAGCCCTTTGGAGCCAGAGGACGTAGACCTGTTGATCGTGGAGCCCTTGGAGCTGAGACCTGCTCCTGTGTCCTTGGCTGCATCCAATCTGATGTCCTTGGCACCGACCGGGAACTCTAGGAGCCGACACTCTCCAGTCGGATCTGGGGAGGATAGTCAAACTGACTTGTTGGTGCCAACTCTTCCTCTCGGTGCTTTGGCTCAGATGAGCTTGGCTCCTACCTCTGGCTCGGAGCCCACGGCCTCAATGCAGGAGGGTTTGATGGTTCCCTCAGATCCATCAGTTCCTTCCCATCAGAGCCATGGTGCCTTCGAGGCCATGAGGAGAGCTTTGTCCCCCAAGACATCCTTGACTTCAGTCCTTGCTTCCTCATTCCCTAAAGTGCCTGTGTCTGCTTCTGCTTCCATCGTCCAGGCTTGGTGTAGAGACCCAGACCCTTAGGTAGGCCCCAGGGTGCCCCTGCTCTTCCAAGACCTCCCCAGAGGCTCCCAATGAGGAGGTTCTCAGGAAGAGATTGTGCAAGAGTCGACACTTGGACTCCCCACAGGAGTCTTTAACATCTGACACTAACTTGGATGAGTGATTGGCAGTCCAAAAGCCCTGCTGAGGGTGAGTCATTTCTCCTGAAGGCTTTCGGGTCTCAACTCTCCATCTCTTGGGTGTCTCTGCCCTTCGATAAGCTCATGCAGTTGGTCTCTTGGAGGGCGTAGGATTCACCAGAGTCCATGGAGCCTGTTCCTAGGAGGCCTGACAAGTTTATAGCAACTCCACCAGATAAAACCTTCTTATCCAAAGGAGTCCCTGTAAATGCCATGGTGGTGGTGGCAGCCACCAAAAAGGAAATGTCTGAGACTTCCTCATCTATCCATCCTCCTAATAGAGAGTCTAGGATCATGGATAGATATGGGAAATGCATGTTTAGTTCAGCAACTTTTGTGCTCCACTCACTGAACTACTTAACCCATTTCACTAGGTTGCAAAGAGATCTCCTTAAGGAGTTAGAAGATACTCTTCAGGGTACAGTAGCTGCAGGGGCCTCTGACAAAGTTGCTGCCCAGCTTACCACCCTAAATTCTATTGTCAATTCATCCATGTGTCTCATATCCTATGCAGCTGATGGAATGAGTAGGGCAGCAGGTACAGGAATCGCTCTCAGAAGACATTCCTGGATGCACTTGTGTTCCTTCATGGAGCCCTTTAAGTCATCCTTCGTAAACACCCCTTTTGATGGCTCATCCTTTTTTGGGCCTAAAGTGAAGGAAACTCTGACCAGGTGTGAACAGGAGGGAAAGACTGTGTCTGCCATCTACCTGGCCTTATCCCAAATGTCAAAGGGGAGGAAAAATGTGGTTCTGGAAAGCCCAAGGAGCCTTTCAGGACACATGTGGTGAACCCCCCTCCAGGGGCAGAGGAGGGGGTAATAGTGGAAGACACCGCCCTCATGGCAGAGAGGGTCTGCAACATCAGGGTGACAGAGATCACTTTTCTGGTCAACCCTACTAGTGCTCCTGAAAGGAGGCCCGACTGTCCTGCTCTGGAGGCGGTCGGGGGTCACTTATCTTTGTATCCAGATGCCTGGCAAGAAATAACAAAAGACAGCTGGGTACAAAGTATCATTTCCAGAGGGTACTTCATACCATTCACCACACCCCCTGTCCATAAGGAGAATCCCGGACGTTCCACCCAGTTACAAGGATCAAGCAACTATAGAGGTTCACAAGTTGCTAGAAAAAAGAGTCATCCAGCCAGTCCCAGCAGACCAAACAGGATCTGGAACTTACTCAAGGTTCTTTTTGGTTCCAAAGAAAACAGGGGACTGGAGACCCATTTTGGACCTCAGCAGACTCAACCAATATGTAAAGAAAAAGAAGTTCTGGATGGTCACACTCCAGTCTATACTTCCCTTCTTAGGGAAAGACAATTGGATGTGCTCGATAGATCTCAAGGATGCGTACTACCACATAAAAATGGCCAGGCCATCCAGAGATCATCTGCATTTCCATCTGGGAGCCAATTATTATCAGTTTCGAGCCCTGCCCTTTGGTCTCACTACAATCCCCAGAGTGTTCACCAAATGCATGGCAGTGGTCACAGCTCACCTGAGGTGTCTAGGATTCCAGATTTTTCCATATCTAAATTATTGGCTCCTTACTGCCACCACCAGGCATCAACTGATTCAGGCAAGGGAGTATACTCTGTCACTCTGCAATCATTTAGGCATTACAGTCAACTCAAAAAAAGTATGCCTTGTCGCCATCGCAGCATATCATTTTTATCGGGGCAGAGCTAGACACCTCAACCACCACTCTAAGATTATCAATCGAAAGAGTCTTCCTTCTTCATCAGCATGTCAGCAAATTGGTATCAAAAGACAGAGCACCAGCTTCAGAAGTTCTGAAAGTATTGGTTTTGATGGCTGCAGCAATCCTAGCCATATCATTAGCAAGAATGCATATGCGGATCCTTCAATGGCTGTTGTTCACTCAATGGTCTTACCAGGAACTTCCGATGGACCACACGATATTGATTATGAGCTCTTGAAAGAAAGATCTCCAGTGGTGGTTGATGTCTCTTCATGTCACCATATGACATCCCTTTGTTCTACCCCCTCCAGTAGCCACTGTGACCACGGATGCTTCCCTGATAGTGTGGGGGGGGGGCATTTTCAGGGAAAGACTGCCCAAGGCACATGGACAGATCAGAAGTCACACTTGCATATCAATGTTCTGGAGAAGAGAGCAGTACGTTTGGCATTGCAGTACTTCCAGGACTATCTTCCCCTAGGAACAATTGCAATTCAGACAGACAATATGTCAGTAGTCTGGTACTTTAACAAGCAGGGGGGAGCCAGATCTTACCCCCTTTGCTGAGAAGCCCTCAGAGTTTGGCAGTGGGCTGTTTCCTCCCAGCGCTTTCTGTTCGCAACGCATATCCCGGGGAGATCCAACTTGATAGCAGACAAACTGAGCAGGGCAATCTTGTTGCCACACGAGTGGTCCCTCAAGAAAGAGATTGCAGACAGGATTTTCCGCAAATGGGGCCAGCCTTGCTGCAATCTTTTTGCCAGCCACATCAACACAAAATGCAGAGGCTACTTTGCCCTGATTTCTCCTCCGGGAGAAGCCCTGAGGGACACACTTCGACACAATTGACCCCCAGGTCTCCTCTATGCATTTCCACCAATCCCATTGATACCCAAAGTTCTACAGAAAGAAAAATCCCTGGGAAGGACCATCATTCTTATAGCCCCTCATTGGCCGTGGCAGATTTGGTTCCCATTCCTTCGACATCATCTCTTGGAGGATTCCTGGATTCTGGACCCAGTTCCAGAGTTCCAGACCTTCTGACACATCCGATGGGAGACCTTCATCCTTCTCTGGAGTCATTGAAGCTGACAGTTTGACTGCTCCAGTTTCCTCCTAGCCAGGCTTCATAACTTCTCCAATGAGACAAAATAGATCCTTTTGTCTTCTCATAAGCCATTCACTAGAAGATTATATCTTAGTAAGTGGAAGAGATTTTCCATTTGGGCCTCTAAGCAGAACATTGATCTTTACCAACCCCCTTGACATCCATACTAGAATTCTTGACTATGATTTTTAACAAAGGAGTGGCAGCCGCAACAGTTCGGGTCCAGTTGGCTGCTATATCTAACTTTCATCTTGGGATTAACGGGTTAAATATCATGTCCCACAGGTTATCCAAGGCCTTTCTCAAGGGGACATTTCATATGAGACCACCTGTGAAAACTCCCTATTTTCCATGGAATCTAAATTTTATGCTGTCACATATAATCCTTCCCCTGTTTGAACCAGGATCATCTTGTGACCTCAAATATTTGTCATGGAAAACCATTTTCTGGTAGCTATTACTTCTGCCCGCAGAGTGTCAGAACTTCAGGCTTTATCTATCAGCCCTCCTTATTTGATTTTTCATGCTGACAGAGTATCTCTTAGGATAAAGCCCTCTTTTTTGCCAAAAGTTTGTTCAGAAACTAATAACTAAGTCACTGAGTTACCAGTTTTCTTCCCTAATCATTCCAACAAGTTGGAGTATATGCTGTACAAACTTGATGTTCACAGACAGCTCAGATTTTATTTGGATAGAACAAAAGATATCAGGAAGTCAGACCAACTCTTTGTTTCATTCTCTGAATCCAGAAAAGGTAGACCAGTGGCTAAAACAACTCTTTCTAAATGGTTATCTGATTGTATCACCTTTGTCTACTCAGCTGCTAATATGCTTTTGCAACACAAGATTAAAACTCACTCAACCAGAGCCGTTTCTACATCCTCTGCATTCCAAGCCAAATTGCCGTTTGATAACATTGCAGCAGCCACTTGGTCTAAACCTCATACCTTTATCACGCATTACAAAGTCAATAAGGCCTCCAGGGACAGGGCTTCTTTTGGGTCTACAGTCCTGAAGAATGTACTCCCGTGAGCTACCCAAGATTGATGGTGCTAGGGATGCTACCCATCAGTCAAGAATAAACGGCGAGATTGAACAACTTCACATTAAGAAGTTATGTACTCATCATAACGTTCCATGTGAGTTGTTCATCTTGCCTTCATTCTTACGTCCCTCCCTCCCTCCTTCCCCCTCCTGGCTGATAGTTGACCTAGATGTTGGTCTCATCCTGGTTGCTCAAGTTCTTCTTCCTTTCCATAGGAGGATAACTCATTTATATGGTTATAGTACACACAGCAAACAAGATCTGAGGTAATAAACAGTGCATCATGGGATAGGGGCTTGGCCTCGAACTACTGGAAGACATCGAGCTTTGCATACGGCCGTACCGGAGCCGATGGATCGGCTCCGAACTCATCAGTCAAGAATGAATGTGAGATGAACAACTCACATGGAACGTTATGGTGAGTACATAACTTCTTATTCTAGTAGCTCTTACTTCAACTAGAGGAGTTTCTGAGCTCCAAGCCCTTATGGCTTTCCCTCTTTTCCTTATCTTTCATAAGGACAGGATCTCTCTGAGGGTCAGTCCTTCATTTATGCCTAAGCTTGTCAATGAGTTATCCCTCAATCAATCCATCAATCTTCCTGCTTTTTTTTCTTTACCCTCAGATAACAAGGGGGAGCATATTCTCTGTACACAGACAGCTCAAATTTTATTTGGATAAAGCTAAGACCATTTGCAAAACTGATCGGTTGTTTGTTTCATTCCAGGAAGCCAAGTTGTGAAACCCCATCTCTAAACAAACTATTGCTAACTGAGTTCTAAGTTTATATCCATTTGTTAGACCCCATCATGTGACATCCATATCTGCTTCGGTAAAAGCCCATTGCACTAAAGCAGTTGCCTCTTCTGGAACCTTTTACAAAAGTATTGATTACAGAGCCATCTTAGAAGCAGTAGCTTGGTCTTCTGCGCAGACCTTTACCTAACACTATAGAGTAGATTCCTTCTCTAGATCCAGTGCCTTCTTTGCCAGATCTGTTCTGTCTGGATTAATTGACAGTCACCCTATGCCTGATGCAGCTACTGTTGCTAATCACTAAGCTTTGAGAATCACCTAACAGTTTGGAATACTGCAACAGTAATCTAAGAAAGACATAATACAGTTGTTTACAAACTTACAGTAACAGTAGAAATCCTACTGATCACCATTTCAGTATTCCTTTCCACCCATCATCCATCCCCCCTTCTTGTCTTTAACTAGGTTTTTGTCCTACCTCTCATGGACTGAGGGGGAGCCATTCTCTGTCTTCTCCCTTCTTAGCTGACCTTTGCATATCTTGCATCCCCAGGTGTCTGTAGATTTACTGGCTTTGAGATAGTCTGAGGTTTTCGTGCTCATATGTCCACTTATGTACCATTACGCCTGCAGGCTTAGGTCATACTTCAGATGTGTGGGTTTATAAAAGGTTTTGGATTTGGTACCCCAGACAGATGTTCAGGTTATTTGGAGAGATAACTTAACAGTTTGGAATATTGCAACAGTGATCAGTAGGTTATATACTGTTATGATGGCACAACTGTGCCATTTTTAAAACATTTAGCTTTTGTATGATGCCATCAAGGAGAATAGTGTTGAAGACCTTGGTCAGGTCAAGATATGCCATGTGTATTACATGGCCATTGTCTGTTGCCAACATGATACTTTTGAAGAAGTTTGCCAGATTCACTAAACAGGCTCTACACTTCACAAAGTTAAATTATTGGGGGGTGAAGTCTAACAAAATTTTGATACCACAGTTTAAGAGATCAGTTAATAATACATGTTATGGCTTTGCTCATGCGGCTTGTAAGGCTAACAAGTCTTCACTGGACTATTTTTTTTGTTTTACTGTGAGTGGAAATGTATTGATACAGCATTTAACTCATTACAGCCCAGTGACATCTCCAGTTTCTGCAGTTACCTCCTACTGCTCCTCTAGGCATCAAATTTTGCCTCTTCATATTTGCATTAATAAATCCAAAAAAATGCTACATACAAGGTGTCACAATATTTTATCTTGAAGCAGACATGATGGCAAACAGAGCTGTACTGATAGATGACCTCTGTCAATTAGTATTTGTTAGAATTGTAAGGCGATAACTTTTATTTTTTAAAGGTTGAAGCCACACCCACTGGGAGTTAAAGATATTCACTCAAAAGAGCTGTACTGGAGGGAATGAGTTAAAACAAACAAACAAAAAATATATATATATTTACATTTTTTTAATAAAACAAGTTGACAACATATAAATAAAAATAGAAACAAAAAGTCCTTTCAACCCTTCACAGACCTAAAATCTATTTCCAGTATTTTCTCACGCAAGATACTGGTCAACAAAAGCAGTAAACTGTGGCATTCACTGTCTAACATGCTTATCTCAGGATTACCCACCATACCTTTAGGACTCAATTGGCATCCACTATTTAATGTACTTATCTCTGGATCACTCATCTAAAACTTAGGACACAACCTTTGCAATATCTTGCAAACATTTATGGACTTCTTTGCTTTTTGGAGGGTTTTGTTGTTTCTATCTGCAGGTAATAACCTTTTCTGGCTACCAGTGAAACTAATGCCAACAATGCCCTTTCTGGGTTGGCCCATTTGCCACTTGAATAGAATACCCAGAAACATATACCGCAGTCTGGCTCAATTCTACATGGCCACAAGGATGTCCTTCCTTAAATCATTTTTACAGTATTCCAGTACTGTTACATTTATCCCTGAGATAACCTGATGTCTAGCCAGATTACCAAAGCCAAAAGCACTTACATACAGTCATATGTCTAATGCATCCCAGTCATAACGGTATATGAACAGACATATGAACATGAGATCCTCAGACTATCTTGCTGCCAGTTCAAATGCAAGTCTCCACACCTATTGCCCTGTTCATGTGGTCATTAGTGTTACTTCTGCCTTCGCTTATTCATATAAGTGCACCATTGAGGAATTTTCCTTCTTTTTCTTGAATGTTGGTGTTTAAAATTGTTAGATGTAAGCCAAAAGTAGGAAGTATGATTGTGATAGGCAGAATAGTTATAAGGACCGCCACTCCCTGTACTTGTTTTGTCTTAGGGCTAAACATGACTATAAGAATTGTCTGATTTGTTAGTCAATTGTTGTGAAAACTCTATGTACACATCTTTCTTCACTGAACACCTATTTAGAAACCCAGCACTTGAAGCAATGCTCCCAATCCAAAGTGGCAGAACAGCTGACATCTGACATCCTGCTCCTGCCAACAAAGAAATTTAAAAGGCCTAGGCCTGAACCACTGTCTACCCGCCAGACTCAGACATACCCATTGAGGTGTTGCAGAAACCAGTGGAACATCCAATTACTTCTCAGGGTCTCAAAAGTGTGACTGCGCTGGAGGCCAATATGACATTTAATTCTCTCATGTCTGATATGACAGATCCTACAAATACAGTTGAGAAGGAGGAATTAAGGCTAATTATTTCATAGGGACCGGAGGAATTACCTCAAATCCTAGTTCATAGGTGATTACTAGGCCAATGGCACAATAGCCTTTACAAGCCTGGCCAGTAATACCCAGGATATGACAATATTATATCTTACTATCCCATCCCATATCTGGGGAATTATCAGGGTAGGGAGTCTTTGGCTGTTGGAGCCCTGAGTCATTTTATAGACTGCCTCTGTTCATAAGGGATATGGGCAGTAACCCAGGAGTGAATTTACAGTTTCCCATCCATTTATCCAAATTCTTTTTGAAGAAAGCAAGGGACTTTGTGCTTTGTTTTACACTGATGGGAAGTTTATTCCATAGATGAGTTAGCCTTTGGGATACAAATCTCTCTCTCCAGTAAGGTCTGTTCAAGTCACAAATAAGGTTAAGGTCCATGGAACACGTAACCCTTGTATAATTTTTCTTGTGAATATGTAGCATTTTCATCATGGATGGATCAGAGAATGCCTTGTACGTCAAGCATAAGTCACCTGTCAATAAACTAAATCAGATGGCATAAATGGATAGGGCCTTTAGTCTGTCTGCATAAGACATGTGTCTTATGCTTTTATTTTTTTTTTTTTTTTTTTTTTTTTTTTTTTTTAGTTATTTACCTATGGAGCCTCTCTAGTTGGTGTAAGCAGCACATGCAGAAGGGAGAACTGTACTTGATTATGGGCCTGATGAGGGATGAGTACAATGGCACTGTGACTTCCTTTGATCTTGATGCCATTTCTATACTTATAAGCCGCATAGAAGGATTTACTCACTACCATAGCTACCTGGTACTCAAAGTTTAGGTTACTGTCTATCTGTGTTCCTAAGTCCCTCACCACTGGGTCTACTTTCAGGGATGTGATATCAGTATTATAATTTGCAGGGATATCTGATTTACCGAAGGGTGTGATTGTGTATTTTTTAGCATGTAGTCTCAGACCATGGTTTTGGCACCAGTTGTTTTGTCATTTTTAGGCCTGTATGTAGGATGTCAACATAATTTTGGGAGTCAGTGATTGCTCCTAGCTTACAGTTGTTGGTAATCTTATTGAACCAGAGGCCCCCAAAATTGACCTTCACTTCAGAGTAGTATATACCAAACAGGAGGTATCCCAACACTGAGCACTGTGGGACACTGCTAGTAGCAGGTTTCTTATCGGAAGTGGATTCATCAATCTGGACAACATGTGTCCTGTCATTGAGTCAGTTGGCTATCCATTTGACAGTGTAGGGGTCTATGTCTAACTCAGTAAGTTTATCTGTAATCTCTGAATGGGAGATTGTGTCTAAAGCTTTGGCCAGGTCTAGATAAGCAGTCAGTACTGTTAGACTGAGCAAGCAAGAACTCTCTTTGACAAAGCCAAATTGGGTCTGGTCCAGTGTTTGGAGAGTTCCTATGTCATTATTGATCAAGTCCATGATAATTATATCCATGACATTGCAGATAAGGGTGGTCAACCTTATATGTCTGTAGTTCCCTGGGTCAATTGATGGGCCCCCCTTGTGCATAGGGGTGACTGTTGCTGTCCTCCATTCCTCTGGGCCAAAGCCCATCTGGAGGCTGTGGTTAAAAAGGGTTTCTAGTGGCCCTGATAAATTATGTGTTAAGCTATTTAAGAAACACCTGGAATGTTGTCTGGAACCATAGAGGCTGTGTTTTTGGCTTTAGCGAGCACAGTAAAGACATGTTCCCTCATAATGACTGGTAGGGAGATGCTTTGGGTATTTGTTTGGATGTAGTCGGAGATGGTGGGAGGAGAGAAGTTTAAAATGAACTTGTTGGTCAGCAGGTTTGCTATAGGTTCAGACTGGGTGTAAGTGTTGCAGTTCATGATTAACTCTGTACATTACTGAGCATTTCCCCTGAGGTTATGAACATAATTTAAAAAAAGCCTTATGGTTATCTTTCACCTGGGAGGCTATCTTTGCCTCATAGTTTACTTTGGTAGATTTGACCAGCTCTCTAATTTATTTGTGTAGACTGATGAGTGTCTTTTTGTACTGTTTTTTCTGTTTTTTCTTGGCTTTGGCGAGGATTTTTTCCCTTTTATTGAATAGCCTATTTATGTTAGGGGTCCACCAGGGTGGCTTATTTTTGCCAGTAGTCATAGGTTTGATTCGGACAGGTACTACCTCTTCTATGCAGCTATGAATGTGTGTGTACAGCTCAGAGTAGGCCTCAGTGTTATCTGGGTTTGGAGGAACTTGAAAGTTTAATAAGCTGTCACTTAGTTTGAGGTAATTGACCTTAGCAAAGTTCTTAACAGGTTTAGAGTTTGATGTGGTTTCTAGGTTAGTTTTAATTCTAAAGATCATTTTGTGGTCAGATCAGTGAAGTTGTCACTTCATTTTGTGGTTAGATCATATCAGGGAAGATTAATACATGGGAGGGAGCAGCATCCCCCCATGCTTGTGAGCACTAGGTCTAGGATATTTGTACTAGTTGGTGAGCTAACTACTTGCTCCAGGGTGTTTACGTTGATGAAGTTCAAAACCTTTGAGCACATGCATTATGGGCTGTATAAGTCTCCCAGTTTATGGAGGGGTAATAAAAGTCAAGCCATAAATATGGTGTTAGGCTGAATACTAAGAGATTCCAGTAGATTTAGCTTGGAGGGTGGTTTTCCAGACTCATGTTATGGGATATATAGCTAGCAAAGATATGATAGGGGGTCTCACCTATAGTTAGTTGAGCATAGAGCAGCTCAAGCGAGTCATGTTGTTGGACCAGTCTAGCAGTGTACTTGCTCTTAAAGAAAAATGAGACACCTCCTCCCTTTGTTTTATTTTGAACTGAGGGGAATGAAAATGTATGACAGGCACTGTAGCCTTTGATAGCCGGGGTGCTTTCCATGGTTTTAAACTATGTTTCTGTGACTGCACATATGTCTGCGTAGAGGGTGTGGAGTGCTTTCAGGGAGTACAGTTTTTTATTTAACTCCTAGAGTTGAGCAGCAGTACCTTTAGGTAGTCATGAGTTATTTTTGTTATGTTAGAGGGTTTGACAAGTTGGCACAGCCTGAAAAAGGCACTATGGGGATAGATAACTTTTTTGCCATTATCCAGAAGCCAAGTGGCGACAAATGCAAACCATTTCTGGTAAAGTATTGTTTGTCGATCATGTCTCCCTAGGCTGACAGATACTGTCTTCCCTTTGTTGTGACACCAGAAACTAAGCCAATTGTTGAACTCAATCATTTTTGTTGGTACTGTCGCATCATCACTTATGAAGATAGGATGCTACTCAAGGCTAGATTCATACCTGGTTGGGAAATATATTCAGAGAACTTCCTCATGTCTCTCTTCATATAGTCCAGTTTGGTACATCTTAGGTCATTTACACCCACATGGACTATCATCATGTCTTACTGGTACTTATGGTTTAAGACCTATGTGAATGTGTTATCTGGCCGATCCTCACTCCAGACAGACAGCTCACTGTATCTTCTCCTTGTTTAGGTTGGTAAAGAAGGGGCATCAGTATGTCTTAAAATGAAATCCCCAATGATTAGAATAGTTGGCTGTGTAGTGTGTTGCCTTATGGGCTTGGAAGGAGGGCTACTATGATTTTCAGAGTTATGTGTTGAGTGAGGGACTGTGTTTTTTGAGTGTGCACAGGGCCACTGAGAGATGCCTTTAGAAGGTCTTAGAGGTTTGGGTAGATTACAAGTGAGTACCTCCGCATATGTGGGTCATTGTGTTAGTTAGTGTTGGTAGTGAGTGTTTTGGATGTAATGCTGAAACATTGGTTTTCATGTATTGTGTGTGCATGTGGGAGCTTTGCCTGCAATGACATTGAGTATCTACATCTCTCACACACACCGTGTTTGTCTATGTTAAAATAAAGTGTCAGTCAGTGAACATGAGGCAGTTACTACACTGCCTCAGGATGCTCATATCAAACATACCAGAAACAGAGATGATAGCAAAGCTCCTGTCCATTATACCAGATCCTTAGTAGACAGGAAGAAGTAGGGGAGAGTCATTTTAAGGTCTAAGTGAAAGTATTTAACATACTATTAGATGACATGCAGCGGTGCTATCCTCTGCACAAACTGGCAGCTCTTCAAGCAGCTATGAAGAGTGGGAGACTCTGAGAGTGTTTCCTTTAGAGGATTTTAAATTGGAGAGGTGTACCTATGGATCTATTTCACTTAATCGAATTTTCACTTACCTGAAACTGAAAAAGACAAGATGACTTCACCGGGCACTTACTTTCACAAACACTCAGATCACCGCAATTTTACTCTGGGAAAGGAACCACTTGGCCACTATGACAAAGGAAACAAACAGAAGCAAATCAAACCCACTCAAGTGCGGGGCTTCACCCCCCTAACTAAATATATCAACCCCAAGATTGCACTACAGTGAGGAAAAGGGCAACGTTCACCATGGTGGCCAAGTGTTTCCCTTCCCAGATTAAAATTCCAGTGATCCGACCATTCGTGAAAGCAAGTTTTTGGTGAAGTTGTCTCATGCTTTTAAGTTTTGGGTAGGTGAAAATTTGATCATGTAAAACGGATCCATGCTTATATAGAAGACATGGGTAACTGAATTTGCACAATGCGCAAATATGAGGCTTTTGTACCAGCAAGATGAAAGACTTTTACACATTTAAGCCCTCAGGCCAGTCAGATAAACACACACCTTCCACCAGCAGATGTTCTTCATGTTTCACTGTTGCAGTCATTACATTTAGGGTAATCTGCTGGCAGGTTGCCCTCAGTCGGCCTGAATTCCAAAGTCTTGGGTCCGGCATCGGTTGCTGTCTCTTCTTCCATGATGTCAGGTTGTCAGGGGTATAAAACAGGCAGCCAATGCCATTTTCTTTAGTCTTTCTTGCCGCGCAGTGCCCGAAGCAGAAGCAGTTCGCAAGTGCCGGTCGGCCGACTCCTGTAATTTTCGAATTCGAGTTTCAGAACCGAAGTCTTCACTTAAAGCTAAGTACCCCATTGGGGAAACTTTTTCTTGCTCCATACCAATGTTAGTAAAAGTTAATAATTGCATTACTTGTGGGAAGCAAATACCTCATAAGGATTTCCATTTGTACAGTATTCCTTGCCTAGGCCCAGATCATAATGTGCCTAGCTGTCGGTTTTGTGCTAGATTTAACCAACGCACTATTAAGTGTCAGTATATCTTTGCTTCAAAATATTTTGGAAACAGATTTAACTATCCTGAAATGTTGTCAGATAGCAATCTGACTACCGGAGTTCACAAAAAAACGCAAAGAAAAGGACAGAGACAGACCATCAAGGTACAAAACTGACGACAAAGCTTCTCCTAAGCCAGTCGCCGGTTCATCGGTACTCAGTGAGGCACTTTCGCAGCCCCTGATACCCACTACTTTTGAGTCTCAGGCCTCTATCGAGACCCATGTAAAGGCCGGCACTCCGTGAGATTCTCAGATTATTGTACCAGCGGATGTCTCTCCCTCGGATGCGTCCGGAGCCGCTGAGCAGGCACCGGCTTCTGAGGGTGTCTTCAGGCCTCAGCATTTCTATATAAAACCGATGCCAGCTTCAAAATCAAAGACAAAAGCAACTTCTAAAGCTAAAAAAAACAATGCATGAGCCACATGCTCTGGCCTCTATGCCCAAAAAACAGATGATCAAAATGGCTGAAGACCTAATTACCTTGATCAGGGATTCCCAACCCCCTCCTGAGAAGAGGCCTAGGCAAGACACTGATTATGAATCTTCAGATCAGGTTTCTACTTCTTTTGACTCCTCTTCTGATCAGGAATTTTCTATACCACCCTATGAGGATTCTGATGCAGAGGAATCCATCCCATCTACATCTCCTCCTGAAGATTATTCCTTTGGAGAAACCTTGCATACTTTGAGGGAGCATTTTCATTGGGAGAGTCAAGATTTCTCAAAATCAAAAAAGAGGCTTAGGGATTTCCTTCTTCTCCCTCAGCATAGGCCTTTAGCCATACCTCCTGTCTTAGACATTGCTGATGATGTGTTTTCGGAGTCAAGCTTGACTCCAGACTCCTTACCACCGGCTCCTAGCAAGCCAGACGGATATTACAGGGTTCCTGACTCACACAAATGTTTATTTAAAAACCCTGCTGCTGACCCTGAAACTATCTCACAGGGTCCCAAAGGTGTAAAGACCTCAACAGCTAAAAATCCTACCCCCTCTGATAGAGATTCCAGGGCGCTGGATAGATGGGGAAAGAAGGTTTATACATCTGCAACCTTGGCAATTAGGGCCTTAAACTGCCAGTTTCATATGCTTAAGTATCAACAGCATGTTATGGGATTACTGAAACAGAAAATTATGTTGATTTCTGAATGTGTAGAAAATAAAGAATTGCAGGAATTATTGCATGCAGCAGAACGTGGTGCTGTGGTAGCATTGTCACCTCACAGTAAGACGTTGTCCTGTTCAGTTCTCAGCTAGAGCAACTTCTGTGTGGAGACATGCGTGAATGGGCGTACCTTCGTTGAAGGTTGTGCATCAGGGCCAGCAACTCGGCATGTAAAAATCTACTGCCAATCATTAGCAGACCGGAGTTCCACTGTGGCGACCCCTAACCGAGAAAAGCTGAAAGACACAACATTGCATGCAGCAGAACAAGTTGGAAAGCATACTTTGCAATGTGGTTTTGATTCCTTAGAGGCCTCCTACAGGGCCACAGTTACTGGATCTGTGATTAGAAGGCATGCCTGGCTAAAAGAGCAAAATTTGCCTGATCATGTTAAAGCTAAATTGTTGGATGCACCTTTACAGCATGATACTCTGTTTGTTATGAAGACAGAAGAGGTTTTAAAGAAGATGGAAGACCAAGCTAAGTCTATGCAAACTGCAAAAAGACTTCTTACAAGTGCAGCCACCAAGATTCAGTAGACACTGGCCTACAAAAAAATTGGTCCTTTCCTGTGTCTGACAGAGCTCCACAGGGCAAATCCAGGTGCCCTAAAGGCTCCAGATGCCAGTCACAGGATTCTTACAGGTCAAAGCAATGGGGTGCCTCTACCTTCAAATCTGGAGGAAACAAAGCGCAACTCTACAGTAAACAGTCTCAATGACTTCCCTCTGCCATCACCAAGCACTTATATTTTGGCAGCTCCCTTAGGGGGTAAATTAGCACTTTATGCTAACAACTGGCAGTTAATAACCCAGGACAAGTGGATATTAAACATAGTATCCCAGGGATACAGATGTCATTTCCCCACTCTGCCAATTCCAAACGGTTGGCCAGATCTGCCAAAAAATCATTGGGCAGAGGCACAGAAACAAGTTACGTCCCTCATGGATATGGGGGCTATTCAGCCAGTACCAGAACAGGAAAAAGGACAAGGATTTTACTCAAGACTGTTCTTGGTACCCAGAAAAGACAAGGCCTGGTGCCCAATACTGGATTTATCAATTTTGAACACATTCCTGGAAATTCCAAAATTCAAAATGCTAACTTTGCAGCAGCTTCTGCCCATGCTGGGCAAGAACACTTGGCTAGTGACTTTAGACTTAAAAGAGGCATACCTGCATGTCCCAATAAGGGAATCATGCAGAAGATACCTCCGTTTCAAGGCTGGCTTCATACATTACCAATTCTCTGCACTGCCCTTTGGCTTATCTACTGCACCCAGGGTCTTTACAAAGTGCCTGGCACCAGTAATTGCATTTTGCAAACAAAGAAGTATGCAACTCTATCCTTACTTGGACGACTGTCTCATTCAAGCAGAAAATAAGGACATTCTTCATCAGCATCTGGCATTTGTGAAAAGGCTTCTAACATGCCTAGGGTACACAGGAAATAAAAATAAATCACAACTGGTACCCTCTCAAAAGATAACATTCCTGGGTGCACGCTTGAATACAGCTGCCCAGATGGGTTTCCTCAAGCCAGACAAACAAAGGCAACTGACTATTTACTTCAAACAGATGGCAACAAAATCTCAGTTTTCTGCAAGACAAATTCTGCAGGCTCTGGGGTTCATGGCATCCTGCATTATACTGATTCCATATGCAAGACTGCATATGAGGAAACTACAGTGGTACCTAAAATGTTTATGGAGTCAACATTGTCACAGTCTGGAAACAATGATTCCTCTCATTCCCTGTCTACAACAGGAGTTTCTTTGGTGGGCAGAGACATGTCACCAGAACATGGGACGGTCTTTCACTCTGCCACCTGCCAGCCAAACCTTAACTACAGATGCATCAGACTATGCATGGGGACCCCACCTGGTGGGAAAATGCATTCAGGGCATATGGATCCCAAAACAAATGCATCTGCATATCAAAGAAAGAGATGTTAGCTGTTCAGAATGCCCTGACAGCCTTCAAGGACTTACTACATCCAGGACAACTACTGATAAAGACAGACAACATCATAGTTATGTGGTACATAAACAAGCAGGGGGGCACACACTCATACTCCCTTTGCAGACTAGCCATGGCATTGTGGGACACAGTCTTGACTTACCAAGTACATCTTCAAGCTCAATTCCTGCCAGGAAAACAAAATACTCTGTCAGACGACTTAAGCAGAAACTTATGGACCCTCACGAGTGGAAACTGGATCCACAAGTCTTCAGCATGATAACAAAGAAATGGGGGAGCCCGGACATAGATCTATTTGCCTCTCCACAGAGTTATCAACTGGACAAATTCTGCACAAGGACTTATCAAAGACAAGCATGGAAAGTGGATGCCCTATCCTTCAGTTGGAAAAACCTATCAGTTTACGCCTTTCCCCCTCTGCCTCTTCTTCCCAAGGTCCTACTAAAGGTCAGACACGAAAAACCAAAAATTATTCTAATTGCCCCAGACTGGCCCCACCAACATTGGTATCCAGTCCTAAGGAAGGAATATGTCTCAACTCCCAGCTTGGTACTTGCCTCAAATACCTCATTTTCTGTCTCAGCAAAACAATCAGATCCTGCACAATCAGCTCCCAACACTAAATCTGGCAGCATGGCTGATCATGTAGTTATTCAGACAACACCTCTCAGTAAATCTGTGATGGATGTCATTTTGGAAGCCAGAAGGCCTAGTACTAGAAAATCTTATGCTGATAAATGAAAGAGATTATGTGCTTGTAACCAAGCACAAGGAACTGACACAGCAAAGCCAAATGTTCCTCAGATTTTACAATACTTGACTGAGATGCTTGACAAAGGCCTATCTTTTTCATCAATAAAAATCCATGCTTCATTACAACAAAGAGCCACCAATCTTTTCTCACCCTTTGCTAAAACAGTATCTTAGAGGGGCAAAAAATTTAAGGCCACCCAGAAGATCACCAATTCCTGCATGGGACCTCAATTTTGTGTTGAAAAAGCTCACCCTGCCCCCATTTGACTCACCCTGCCCCCATTTGAACCAGTTGCTACTGCAGATATAAAGTTTTTATCATGGAAAACAGCTTTGCTCCTGGCAATAACTTCAGCAAGAAGGGTTTCAGAGCTACAGGCCCTCATGGCTGTGGAGCCTTGTATCATATTTTATCCAGACAGGGTGTCCCTCAGGACCAATCCTTCCTTTATGCCTAAGGTGGTTTCCAGTGTGGCTCTTAACCAAACTATTCATATGCCAACTTTTTATCCAAATCCGCAGAACAAGGGGGAACGGATTCTGCATTCCTTGGACGTACACAGACAACTAAGATTCTACTTAAACAGGACCAAAGCTCAAAGAAAAGCAGAGCAGCTACTGGTGGCATTTGCTGCAGGATCAGAGGGAAAGGCTATTTCAAAGCAGACTATTTGAAAGTGGATAAGCCACTGCATTTGTTTCTGCTACTTACATCATGGTAAAATGGTGCCCAAGGGCATTAGGTCTCATTCCACCAGGGCTGCATCTACTTCAGCAGCTTTTCTCAGAGGGGTACCAACCAAAGACATTTTAGAAGCTTCTACTTGGAGTTCTGTTCATACTTTTACAAAGCATTATTATTTGCCTCTCTTCTCTAAGTCTAGGGCAGGCTTTGCCACTGCAGTTCTGCAGGGCCTTATAGCCGCCCCTACTGCTGTTTAGCTCCAGCCTCCCATCCATAGCTTTGGGATTCTACCCAAATGTAATGACTGCAACAGTGAAACATGAAGGACATAGTACAGTTGTGTACACTTACCATAAATGTAGATGTTCGAGTGTATTCACTGTTGCAGTCTGGGTTACCCGCCCACCATCCCCCTTTTATTCTGGAGCTTCTCTTTGCTTCATTATATTCTACAGCCTTTGTGGTGTATTTGCTTTTAGATGAAGGTAAAGTTTATGTTGTTGCATGTATATATAGTTGTATATATATTTATGCTCCCCATTTGGGGGGCACCTGACATCTGGGGCAAGAAAAACTAAAGAAAATGGCGTCAGCTGCCTGTTTTATACCCCTGACGACCTAACGTTATGGAAAAAGAGACAGCAACTGACGCAGGACCCAAGACTTTGGAATTCAGGCTGACTGAGGGCAACCTGCCAGCAGATTACCCTAAATGTAATGACTGCAACAGTGAATACACTCGAACATCTACATTTATGGTAAGTATACACAACTGTACTTTTCCAACTCTGATGGGTTGAATTAACACCCTGCTCCCACCAGAGTGCAGAATAAAACCCTCTTAATGTAAAATAAACTGGTTTTGAGCTCAAGTGCAGTAACAAATGCTTTACAACAAAAGGCAGAATTCCTGCATCTGTAATCCTTGAAAATACATTCACAAACCCTGATAAATTTTCCCAAATACAGAAATACCAACAGTATGAAAGACTTTTACACAGTTAAACCCTCAGGCCAATCAGATAAGCACACAATAAGCCTCCAACAAGCAGTTCCCAGTAGGGAAGAGGTGTCTTTATCCTTGATTAATGTATGCCAGTGTTATGCTCTGCCATGTTTGTGAAAGCAGACATCACATCTAAGAAAAAGAAGCAAAAGATGAACAATGTTACTCTTTCTTAGACATCTCAAGAAAAGGAAAGGCCGTTTTGTCTCTCAAGCCACTTTTTTTCTTTCTGCCTCATCTCTTCCTACCCCTTCTCAAAGAGACAGCATGAATATTCTACTTAGGAGGAAAAAAGTTATTCAGATGAACTCTTTAACTTATTCTTCTCAAATTCATTCTCCAAGCCAGATAGCTTCCGATGATGAAGACACATTATCACCCAACTCTCCTGTTAAGGAAATTTCCTTTGGGGGAAAACATAGCAAAATTATGCAGCATTTTGAGTAGAATCTAGACAAGTTTATGATGTACTGAAGAGGTATTACTACTTGTTAGAGGTAGGATCTCCTACTTAAGCACCTGTCCCTCCAGTTTTGAAGGCCTCTCTAGCTGCATTTGCATCCAGCTCTACCTCTACCTCTCCTCATTCTTAGCCCCAGCCACTAAGAGGCCTGATAGGTTCCAGAAAATCTAAGATTTCTCTGTAAAAATCCTTTGGCAGATCCTTTTTTCCATATTTGTCCATGGCTCTACTGCTTCTGTCTGAAGGTAAAAACAGCAGTGGGTAAAAGTTTGGAAGGCTTGTCAGTGGAGACAGAAAACACTGACAAGCCTTCCAAATTTTTACCCACTGCTGATATTTTTACCTTCAGACAGAAACAGTAGGGACATGGACAAATATGGAAAAAAGGTTTATACGCTGACCAGTCTGGCCTTCGGGGCATTGAATTATCAGACCCAAATGACAAAGCATCTGTTGCCTATAATTGGTAAATTGAGCAAGACTTTGACTTATCATGTAGTTATAATGCAGTGAAAGCTTCTTCTAAGGTGGCTGCAACTGGATCTGTCATCAGGAGAATTGCATGGCTTCATTTACAGTCCATCCATGAAGATATTAAAGCTAAGCTGTTAGATCTCCTCTCCACAGGGATTTTCTGTTTGTTCTTTCTGCTGCAAAAGACCTGTTAAAAATGTTTGCAAGAGAAAAGTAAAATCTTGAAAGAGTTTAACAAATTTTTCTCACCTCAGACACCAAGTATTTTTTTATTTTTATTTGTTTTATTTATTTAACATTTGTTGACCGTGAAAGTCCGACTAGGTTCCACAGATCCTGTTTTCAGCGGAGGCCCGGGGAGAAATGTATCAAATGAGCTACCCATCTAAGTCTACTTCCTTTTCCTATGGGGACCCAAAATCTGTTCAGAAAGGCAGAAAAATGCCTAGAAAATATTTCAGGACAAACTTGCAAGAGATTCCAAATTTCATAAACCTTCCTTTCCAGAAAACGTTTGACATCTCATCCCTTCATACTAGTGGGTCCTTTCCATTATACTACAAGGCTGCAAAATACCTTCAGAAGAATTCCTCCCCCTGCAACCAACATTCTCCCCCTTTTTTGTAGGGTCTTCTTGACTAAGGTTCCATAGAAGCTGTGCACCCACAGCATATAGGAAAGGGATTATATTCTAGTCTTTTCCTGGTACCCTGAAAAGGAGATCACAGATCCATTCTAGACTTGTCTCACATCAACATCTTTCTGAAAGTACCTTCTTTCAAAATGCTTTCCCTTCAAATTCTTCTCCCCCTCTTCTTACCCAAGCTTTTGTGATATCCCTAGATTGGAAGGATGCTTACCTTCACATTCCCATTCATCCTTCTTACAGGATGCTTCTCAGGGTCTCAGCTTGTCCTCACAAAGGGCATGGTTCCAGCTATCACCTTCTGTAGGACTCAGGGAATACAAATATTCCCATAACTCAATGCCCTTTTTACGCAGGCAACCTAACAGGAATATGTGTTAATGCATGTCAACTGCACTGTCTCCCTTCTGCAGAGGCTGGGTTTCACAATCAATCTAAAAAAATCTGTTTTGACCCCTATTGAGAATCTAGTCATTCTGGGTTGCAGATTAGACACACATCCAATGATAGCTTTTCTCCCACAAGAGAAATTTAAGACTATCTACATGTATTTTCAGTCGCTCCTTTCTTTTTAATCTTGTTCTGTACGGAAAATTCTTAGGGTTCTGGTGTCCATGGCATCTTCAATTCCCTATGATTTCCTTTGCCAAGCTCCATATGAGAAAGAGCTAGTGGTACCCAAAGTCTCTCTAATCTCAACATTGTCACCCATTGGGCACTCAGAATCCCCTTCTACCTTTTCTAATAAAAGAGTTGCAGTAGGGTATCTCTCAGATGCAGCTGAGTTCAGGGCTACCATTCAAACAAACCTTTCCCCACTCAGGAACTACACACAGATACATCACATCTAGCTTGGGGTGCATTGACAGGCTGTTTAACAGTTCAGGGTATGTGGACCCTAAAAGTATGAGACACATCAGTGTGAAAGAGATGAAGGCACTCATTGGCTCTATCAGTATTTTCTTACATGTGGACTACAAGACCCCTCATAATTTTCACAGACAACACGACAGCCATGTGGTATATAAACAAATGGGGGGGGGGGGGCAAAGTCCTACCAACTACGCAGACTGGCTTTCTGGCTTGGGACCAAGCTATAAAAGCAGACCTGCCCCTATGAGCAGTTTGCATTCCTCAGGACAATGTTCTTGTGGATTCCTTAAGCATCAATGGATGTTGAATAGGGTGGTCATCTTGAACATACTCCACAAATGGGGTTTCTCTCAGATAGACCTATTTACCTCCACCTACAACAGACAGCTCAGGCTGTTTTGCTCTAGGATCTCATGTCCCCAGGCCTGGAGGATGGATGTCATGTCTTTTTCTTTTGAAGGGGAAGTTCCTTTGTGCCTTCCCTCCACTTCCACTAGTCCCAAAGGTTTTGTTAAAGATCCAAAGGGACAGACCAGAAATCTTGCTGATGACTCCCTTTTGGCCCAGGAGCATTGTTTTCCACTTCTTCATCTTACCAGACGATCATCATCAAATGTTATCCCACAGAGCAGACGTGCTGACACAGAAAAGGGGTTTTCTGTTTCATCCCAACTTGCTTGCTCTCAGCCCAACATTGTGGATAATAGAATTCTTATCCCTTTCAGACACCAATTTTCTGAAGATGTGCACCAGATTCTTCAGGAGATGACAAATCCTACCACTAGAAGATCTTGTATATTAAAAAAGAAAGGATTTTCTATCTGGGTTTACAAAAACAAAGTGAATCCCTCTTAAATAGGGATTGCCACTATACTTTCATACTTATGTGAGCTGTTAGAAGCTGTTCTAGCCAAATACTCTATCAAGGCACACTTAGCTGCATTTCTTCCTGTATGCCCCCTGATCTTCCCCTGCTTTCTGGAATTGAAATGAAGCAGTTTCTCAAGAACATTCTTAATTTGAACTCACTTAGGAGGTCTACCTCTCTCCCTGGGAACCCAATTTTGTATTGGAAAAACTTACACATCAACCTTTTGAACTAGCATCTTCTGCATCTCTAAAGTTTTGAACTTGGAAATCTATTTTGCTAGTAGCCCTTACTTCTGTTAGAAGTGTTTGAGCTTCAGGCCCTAATGGACTCTCCTCTCTTTCTTATTTACATAAGGACATAGTGTTTCTTAGGATCAATACTTCCTTCAGGCCTAAAGTGTTTAACGAGTTGTCTCTCAACCAGGCTGTTGCTAATCTACCTACTTTCTTTCCAAACCTTCAAAACACGGATGAAATACTTGCATTCCTTGGATGTGCACAGGTAACTTAGATTCTATATGGATAAAATTAAAGACATTAGGAAGATGGATAAGCTGTTTCTTTCCTTCCAGGAAACCAAGATGGCTAATCCTGTCTCCAGTCAAAGAATTGTCAGTTGTATTTCTAAGTCCATCTCCTTTTGTTACTTCATCATGGTAAGTCCTTATCATCTCTTAAAGCAAATTCCACTTCTTCCTCTTGCGACTTTTATAAGGGAATTGATTCCAGGGCTGTTTTAGAGGCAGACACTTACTTGATCATCTATGCACATTTTCACAAAATACTGCATGGCAGGGTAGATATTCCTAAATCTAGCTTTTTAGCAAGATCTATGGTCTCTAGATTGATTGATAGCTCCTGTGTTCCTGGTCCATCCACTCTCTCTAATTGATAATCTTTTGGAATCAGGTAACAGTCTTGGAATACTGCAACAGGGATCTAAGGAAGGACATCATACAGCTGTGTAACAACTTACCATAGCAGTAGATGTTTTACTGAGCACTGTTACAGTATTACTTTCTACCATCTTTCCCTCTTTCTACTGTTTATCCTTTTGATTCTTGTGGAATGATGGGGACCATTTCCATGCTCCTCTCCTCTTAGCTGACCTTAATTATTTTGCTAGTACTTTTTCTCAGATATCTCTATGTCTCCTAACTTAGATAGTCTGAGGATCTTATGGTCATACATTCACTTATGTCCCCTAAACAAGTGGACTTAGGTCATACATCAGACATTCTGCCATATCTAAGTTTTTTTGGCTTTGCTACCCTTCCCAGATGTAAGGCTACTTAAGTGAAATAACAACAGTATTGGAATACTGCAACGGTTACCAGTAGTGGTAAGTTCTTATACACCTGTACTTTTTTAATATCACCTTTGTATGCAGCTTATATTGTGCCAGCTTATCACAGTCCCAGAATATGTGCTTCTTTGTCTGTACAGCACTATGTTCACATGTGCAACACATATTTTGTGTCCCTGGAAATGAAACCCTTCCCTGGCATATAGAAATACATATGTTTACATTTACACCTGAAGATTCAGATTGTTTTAGACTTGGTGGCCTGCCTAATAATTCACAAGGTCACCTTCCAATCTCTTACGTTGGCTTGCCAACGCCATGCGACCCCCCCAGTCCAGCCTCATTCTCACCTCTATTTTCCTTCCCATTTCTCTTATTACCACATACCACTTACTCACCATCTGCTTGGAATCTGTCTTATTTTCCCTTATACATTTATGTAAATATTATCCACTGTGAGACCCCAAGTGTTTTTGGCAGATAGTTTAATACCTATTTCAGAACATTTATCAAGCCCCTAAAAGTTAAGTGTTCCCAGTATTCAACGTGCTACTTACTTCTGTATTGCCTCAATTCTTCTGTCCCACTTTCCCCTATCAACTTCTCACAGTACAACAGATTCTTCTTTTTCCCAGTTACCCTCATAACCTTTTAGCCTTCTGAGGCAAACACTTTTTGTTGTAATATACTGTTTCAATTTTACACCTCCATCACCTTCACTGGCCACCACAGTGTCTCATGTACAGCTTGTAAAATGTCGTTGCCCTGACAGAACTCTTTAATCCAGAACACTCTGCTCAGTAGTGTTTTTGCTTTCATGCACTTCTGGCTGATAATATTAGCCTATCCTATTTCAATCTGCTTTATAAAAAAAAAAATAATAAAAAAAATAAAATAAAATAACACCTTCATCTGGGCTGCTTTACAATAAAACTTAAAATCTAATACCCTGAACCTCCTGGTTCCACTGGCAGAATTATCTTATCCCACAATTCCAATTTTTTTTTACAAAAATCTGGTTACCATGCTCTTCAGTTTAGAAAATAAATCCTTTCCTGAGGATAATGTAGTTGCTTGAAATATATACAATGCTTTTAGGAATAGGGTCCATACCTTTCAACTGTACAGATTTTCACAGAATGTCCAGATTTTTGCCTGGACTAAGACAGAATATATGTGTGTGAATGAGAGAGAAGACAGAAGAATTGTGAGGATGCAGGGAGTAGAGAAGGTGGATGAGTTTAAATACTTGAGATCTGCAGTTCAGAGTAATGGTGAGTGTGGAAGAGAAGTGAAGAAAAGAGTGCAGGCAGGATGGAGTGGATGAAGAAGAGTGTCAGGAGTGATTTGTGACAGACGAGTGCTAGTAAGAGTGAAAGGGGAAGGTCTACAAGACGGTAGTGAGACCAGCTAAGTTATATGGGTTGGAGACAGTGGCATAGACGAAAAGACAGGAGTCAGAGCTGGAGGTAGCAGAGTTAAAGATGTTAAGATTTGCACTGGGTGTGACAGGGATGGACAGGATTAGAAAGGAATAAGTTAGAGGGTTAGCTAAGGTTGGACGGTTTGGAGACAAAGCCAGAGAGGCAAGATTGCATTGGTTTGGACATGTGCTGAGGAGGGATGCTGTGTATATTTGGAGAAGAATGCTAAGGATGGAGTTGCCAGGTAAGAGGAAAAGAGGAGGCCTAAGATAAGGTTTATGGATGTGGTGAGAGAGGACATGCAACTGGTTGGAGTGACAGAGCAAGATGCAGAGGACAAGAATAAATGGAAACAGATGATCTATTGTGGCAACCCCAAATGCAGCTGAAAGAAATAAAAGTTGTCTAGATTTTTGCCTCATATTTCAGTTTCTCGTAAACTGTGGTTTTCAGGCAAATCATTGAGAATGAAGTCCGAAAATAATGGCAGACATTCAGACTTCACATCCTTCAGAAAATTCATGCTAATGCGAAACCTGTTAATGTGAAGTTGTTCTATCTTGTCGTTCATTCTTACAGATGGGTTCAGAGCTGATCCTTGACTCTGAGTCGGCCTACTACAAAGCTCAAGGTCTTCAGATAGCTTGAGGCCAAGTCCCTATCCCATGATGCACCTAGAGTTACCTCAGATCAAGTTTGTCGCTACAACAGATCGGAGCTTCTCACTTGCTTGGGCCAGTAAACACCTTATTTTTCAAAAATGTTCAAATATTTTTCAATTTATTGATAATTTCTTCTAAATTGTAGTTTTTAGATACTTAGTTAAGCTCTTACAGTTTTACTGTGTAGTTTCCCTTCCCTTGGTGTGCCTCTTTCATAGATTACTATTTGGCCTAATTTTTTCTTAGGCCTAGTTTAGATTGTAGTGTTTAAATAATGACCTTTCTGTCATAATTTTCGTTAGTACTAGTTTAGATTTAAGTGTGTGTGCTTAGATAGTGACCTTTTTGTCACAGCTTGAAAATAATTAGAGCTAAAGTTTATTTAGTGTGTTAGCAGTAGTATATAGTATTGTTTGTATTTAGATAGTGACTTTCTGTCACAGCTTTGATATTTCTATCTACCTTCTAACCCATTTTACGAGACTGCAAAGAGATCTCCTTAAAGAGCTGGGAGATACTCTTCAGGGTACAGTAGCTGCAGGAGCTTCAGATAAAGTTGACTCCCAGCTTGCTACCCTCAACTCCATAGTTAACTCATCCATGTGCCTCATTTTGTATGCAGTGGATGGAACGAGTAAGCCAGCAGGTACAGGAATTGCTCTTAGGAGACACTCCTGGATGCTCTTGTGTTCCTTCATGGAGGCATTCAAGTCATCCTTTGTAAATACCCCTTTTGATGGCTTGCCCCTTTTTGGGTCCAAAGTTAATGAAACTTTGACCAGGTATGAGCAGGAAGGAAAGACTCTGTCTGCTGTCGGAGTCCTTTTTTCCACCCCTACCAGACCCTACCCCAAGGGTTAAGGGGAGGAAAGATGTGGTTCCAAAAAGCCCAAGGAGCCTTTCAGGGCACACATGGTGAACCCCCCTCCAGGGGCAGAGGAGGGGGCAATAATGGAAGACGCCGTCCTTGCGGTAGAGGGGGTCCACAAAACCAGGACAACAGAAATCACTTCTTTGAGAAGTCCTACCAGTACTCCTGAATGGAGGCCCGACTGTCCTACTCTGGAGGCAGTCGAGGGTTGCTTTCCTTTGTATCCAGACACCTGGCTCAAAATAACAAATGACAACTGGGTACAAAGTATAATTTCCAGAGGATATTTAATTCCTTTCACCACACCACACCCCCCCACCACCACTGACAAGAAAAATCCTAGACATTCCACCCGGTTACAGGGAACAGGCAACAGTAGAGGTCTAAACGTTGCTAAGAAAAAGAGTCATCCAACCAGTCCCAGCAGACCAGACAGGATCCGGAACTTACTCAAGATTCTTTTTAGTTCCAAAAAAGACAGGGGACTGGAGACCTATATTGGACCTCAGCAGGCTAAACAAATCTGTTAAGAAAGAGAAGTTTTGGATGGTCACGCTTCAGTCGATACTTCCCTTTTTAGGGAAAGACAATTGGATGTGCTCCATAGGTCTCCAGGATATGTACTACCACATAAAAATGGCCAGAACATCCAGGGATCATCTGCGCTTTTGGCTGGGAGCCAATCATTACCAGTTTCGAGGCCTGCCCTTTGGTCTTACTACAGCCTCCAGAGTGTTCACCAAATGTATGGCAGTTGTCACGGCTCACCTGAGATGTTTAGGATTCCAGGTGTTTCCATACCTAGATGACTGGCTCCTCACTGCCACCACCAGGCATCAACTCATTCAAGCCAGTGACACCACTCTGTCACACTGCAGCCAGCTGGGCATTACAAAAACTCAGAAAAATTTGCCTTGTCGCCATCGCAACAACCGTTTTTATCGGAGCAGAATTGGACACCACCACCACCATGCTGAGACTTCCAGTAGAAAGAGTCTTACTACTCCGTCAGCAGGTCTGCAATCTGATATCCAAAAACAAGGCTCCAGCATCAGAAGTACTAAAATTGTTAGTCATGATGGCAGCTGCAATTCTGGCCATACCGCTGGGTCGCATGCACATGTGGATTCTGCAGTGGCTGTTGCTCACTCAGTGGTCTTACCAAGAGCTCCCCATGTCTCACCTTACAATGATCACAAACTCTTTCAAAAAGGATATTCAGTGGTGGCTGACCTCTCTTCATGTCATGATAGGTCGCCCCTTTGTTCCTTTGTATCCCCACCAACAGCCACAGTGACCACGGACACCCCCCTGATAGGGTGGGGGGACATTTTCAGGGAAGAACAATCCAAGGCACGTGGACCGAAGAGACACGTGCATATCAATGTCCTAGAGATGAGAGCAGTACTTTTAGCATTGCAATGCTTTCAGGACTCTCTTCCTCTGGGTACAATTGCAATTCAGACAGACAACATGTCAGTGGTCATATCCCCTTTGTCACGAGGCCCTAAGAGTATGGCAGTGGGCTATATTCACCCAGCGCTTTCTATTAGCAGCGCACATCCCAGGGAAATCCAACGTGATAGCAGACAAGCTGAGCAGAGCAATTTTGTTGCCCAATGAGTGGTCCCTCATGAAAAAAATAGCATACAGGATATTCCGCAGGTAGGGTCAGCCTTGATGCAACCTTTTTGTCAGTCACATAAACATGAAATGCAGCAGCTACTTTGTCCTGATTCCTCCTCCGGGAGAAGCCCCAAGGGACGCACTCATTCACAACTGGCCTCCAGGTCTCCTCTATGCATTCCCACCAATCCCGTTGATACCCAAGATACTACAGAAAGCAAAAGCCCAGGGAAGGATCGTCATTCTAATAGCCCCTCATTGGCCTCATCAGATTTGGTTCCCTTTCCTTCAACTTTATCTTTTGGAGGACCCTTGGATTCTGGACCCAGTTCCAGATCTTCTGACGCACTCATCAGGGGAACTTCATCCCTCTCTTCAGTCCCTGAAGCTGACAGCTTGGCTGCTCCAATTCCCCTCATAGCCAGGTTCCATAACCTTTCTAATGAGACAAAGTAAATTCTCTTATCCTCTCATAAATTTTCTACGAGGAAGCTACACCTTAACAAATGGAAAAGATTTTCTATATGGGCCTCTCAAAACAATATTGATCCCTATCAAGCCCCTATGGCCTCCATTTTAGACTTCTTGACTGTGATTTTTAACAAAGGCGCTGTAGCAGCAGTTCGTGTTCAACTTGCTGCCATTTCTAATTTTCATCTTGGATTTGAAGGATTGAACATTATGTCGCACAAACTATCCAAAGCCTTTCTTAAAGGGACCTTTCATCTCAGATCACCTGTAAAATCTCCCTATACCCCATGGAATCTAAATTTTATGCTTTCTCACATTATTCTTCCTCCATTCGAACCAGCCTCCTCAAGTGACCTCAGAATTTTGTCATGGAAGAATATCTTCTTAGTAACTATCACTTCTGCCCGCAGAATGTCAGAGCTTCATGCCTTGTCCATTAAGTCTCCTTATTTGATTTTCCATGCTGACAGAGTTTCACTTCGAACTAACGCCTCTTTTTTGCCTAAAGTTTGCACTGAAGCTTATCTTAATGAAATTATTGATTTGCCAGTTTTCTTCCCCAATCACTCCAACAATTTAGAATATATGCTGCACAAACTTGATGTTCGTAGACAGCTCAGATTTTACTTGGATAGAACAAAAGATTTTAGGAAATCTGAACAGCATTTTGTCTCCTTTTCAGACTCCATGTATGGTATGCCAGTTGCCAAAACAACTCTGTCCAACTGGTTATCTGATTGTATCACATTTGCTTATTCAGCTGCTAATATGCCCTTACAACATAAAATTAAGGCTCACTCCACCAGAGCAGTGTCTATATCCTCTGCCTTTTCTGCCAGACTTCCTATTGATAACATTTGTGCAATCAGCCACTTGGTCAACACCTCATACCTTTATCACTCATTACAAAGTTGATAGGGCCTCCAGGGACAAGGCTTCCTTTGTATCCACTGTCCTGAAAAACATACTTCCATGAGCCACCTGAGATAGATGGTGCTTGGGACGCTGCCCATCTGTAAGAATGAACGGCGAGATAGAACAACTTCACATAAAGAAGTTATGTACTTACCATAATGTTCTATGTAAGTTGTTCATCTTGCCTTCATTCTTACTTCCCTCCTTCCTACCCCCTCCTGGGCTTTTCAAAGACCGAGATGCTGGATTCTTCCTGGCTGCTCAACCCTTTTATAGCTTTCTCTTATGGAGTGATACAATGACATATGGTATTATTATATGCAGCAAACAAGATCTGAGGTAACTCTAGGTTCATCATGGGATAGGGACTTGGCCTCAAGCTATCTGAAGACCTCAAACTTTGTAGTAGGCCGACTCAGAGCAAACCCATCTGTAAGAATGAAGGCGAGATGAACAACTCACATGGAACATTATAAGTACATAGCTTCTTTTTTATCAACTTTCTAAGTTTGCAAAGCAATATTTATAAAGTATCCCTATTTTTGGGCCTTTGTCTTCCCATTATTTGTGGATTTGTCCAGAATTTTTGCTCTAAGAGGTTGAGAGGTATGGAAGGATCATCTGCGTGGAGTTAACCCTTTATAAAAAATCCAAATGTAATTCCCTCCATTTGGATCTGCATTTTGCCAATTCTGTTTCATAGTTAATTGCTATCACTTGCTGTGTTGTGGATGCCTTTTGAATATCCAGATAACTAAAATTATCCTTTTTCTATATATTTCTTGTAAATCTCTAACTGAAATAAAATTTACTTAGCCAGTGCTCTTATTTTAGTTATGTTCAGTTTATAACCTGAGACCTGCCCTGAATCATAATTTCTCAATGTCCTTATCAGGATCTCTTAAATATATCAATGAATCTGTTGTATTCATGGATACCTTAAATGTTTTTGCCATCACTACAGAATCTTTAACTTGGTAGCCTAGACAGTCTCTGCAGAAGGCTCCAGGTATAGAACAAACAGCAGGGGGCATAGCAAACACACCTGTCGACTCTGTTTGTCCACTATCTTCTTAACTGATATTTCTGTACTTGCCTTGACTGCAGCTGAAATGACTTTATACATACTTGTCAACAACCAGCAAAAGTCTTTAGTTAACCCAGACAGTTCTAGTACCCCTAAATAAATAATTCTGCTTTAGCCTATTGAAGGCATTTTTTCACACCTAACCATTAGCAAATGGAATATCTCTTTTATGTGCTTTGTCCAACATTCATATCATTTTCTGGATTTTATCAAAAGTCTGGAGATGAGAGTGAAACCCACTTTGATCTGGATTGTGATTTTCTTTGCTGGTCTTTTTATAGTAACCATCATGAATATCTTATAATCCTGGTTTTGAAGAAAAACAGGCCTGTATGAACTTGTGTGTAACAACATCTTTTCCTTCCTTCAGATAGCCCACCACCTCTACTTCTCTCAGTGACTTTGAGACCTGTTTCAACTCCAAAACAGCATTTGTCAGCCTGCAAAGCCCATCCAATATCCCCCTACCAATGATAAGTTCAGTTTGGATTCCGTCCAACCCTGATGTCTTTCTTCTAGACAGATGGGGCAAATAATTCTACTGATTCATTGTCAAAAATGTTGGTAACTTTAATCCACTGTAGTAAATCCTCCCAACTATTAGTTAGTACAATGGAGCTCTCCTCTTCCGAGTAAAGAATATCATGATGTTTTCTGAAAACTTCCAGACGACCTTGGAGCACCTGCTGTAAATTATCTTGTGGTATCAACTTAACTACTTGAACTGCATGAGCCATTTTTTCCTGCCTTAATTGAAAGACTAACTGCTTAGTTATTTTCGATGAAATTTCAAGCTCTAAAGTCCAAGTCTGACTCTTTTACCTTATTCAATTGTTGTTTACCTTTCTGTCTCATTCAAAACTGATTGCTCATCATCTGCATGCAACAGTTATAGCTCTCCTATCCATGTCAGCCACACATTTTGTTCTATTTTATCTTTCTCATGGAGCATTATAAGCTTAAACCCAATGAGCCTGTAAAAGTTTCCCCCCTGCTTTCCTGTTAAAATCATTCCACCATTCTACAATTTGAGGAGAAACCATTCCTGCAATATTTATTCCCACAAAAGAACTTAATAAGTTTTCATTCTCAAGGCCTTCTTATTGTCCACTCTTTTTTTAATCATTAAAGATCCATGGTTTGAAAGAATGATTGGATATTTTTCTAATATCTATCAGATGCTTATGGTTAGTTGATATCAAAATCTTAGCGATTTTGTAGTATCTGTGATATATGGACAAGTAGCAGGTAAACCTGTTTACCCCTATTTCTTCCCACTAATGTGGATTTCATTATCCTATATAATTATAATATCCTGCAAAGAATTTCCCGTCATTGAACATTGAGTAAACTGGGACCACTTTTAACATTTATATCACTCATTACTAGATTCCAGTATCCTGATATTGCTATGGTCCCTTCAAGAAAGCCCAGTATATATGTGAAAATGATTTCTATCTCTGATGAAGAATTAGGTGCTCCATAAACTGAGGCCACTCTGATTCCTTTCCATTATAATCAACCTTTCACCACTATACTGTGCCCTTCAGAATCTAGCACTCTATCTATTATCCAAAAGCCAGAGACCTTCAGTGCTAAAATAGCTACACCGCCCTTCCATACCCAATGAAAACTAACTTCTACCCTCACCTCATGACATCCTGTGTTTAATTTGGAATTTTCTTGTTCAAACAGATGTATCTGTTGTAAGCTGACTATATACAGAGAAAGAGAGTTTGTCAATATGAACATACACTTGTTGCCACTTAACTGCCTCCACCAGCCCATTAAGATTTCAAGATATTATAACATTAGTTTTTGTCAGTAGATATTCTAATATAAAAACATTAGCCCCCGGATTCACTAATCCTCCATGTAAGACTTAATAAGTCTTACTCGGAGGCTGCAGTTGAACGGTTTGACGTCAGCGTGCCATGAATATTCATGAGGGCATGCTGACTCAACTGTAACTCTTACACAGACTGAGTAGGAAAGCAGGGGGAGTGTCCGACTGCCGAACAGTCTAAATGTGCACACCCCTGCAAGGTTTTAAAAAGCATAATGTCAACACACAAGAGCAAGTTCGCTCAAATGTACTTGCACCCAACACCACACTCCCTGACACTGTAAACCTCCATCACACTTATATAAAGTAAATAATTAATTTTTTTTTTAAATCCATGATATAGCTGCCCGTATTTGCGCGTGTGTGCCCATTGCTTAGCTAGAGTTAGCACTTCTGACATGGAAGAGTATAAGAAAGAATGTTTATGCAAATCACACCCAATTGCAATAGCGTAATGGTAGAGTGTATGCACAAAGAGAAGGAATTCACGGTTCGAGTCCCACTACTCCCCTTCTTATTTATGTTTTAAATCAGTATTTGAAATAATACCAGACATATATGATTAAAATTTTATTAAAAGCAGTGACATGGCCAATGTATCAGTGAACAAGCTAAATATTTTTAAAGGACCCAGATATATAATAGCCTGCTGTTAAGCAATGCTTTACACAGCTAAACACAGGTACCCATAGTTTAATAGCACTTTACCCAGCTAAACAGAGGTGCCCATAGTGTAATAGCGCTTTACCCAGCTAAATAGAGTTGCCCATAGTTTAATAGCACTTTACCCAGCTAAACAGAGTTGCCCATAATTTAATAGTGCTTTACCCAGCGCAATAGAGTTGCCCAACGGTTAAAAGCGCTTTGCCCAGTGCAATGTGTTTGCGTGGACGTGTGCGCCGTGCCAACCAGGGCACCGTAGGGCACCGTGAAGCAACGTAGAGCTAAGTTGCTTAAATGCAGCCTCACCCCCTAGCCTGTCTAGACAGTATTAAAATAAAAGAATGACAAGGTTCGAACCCAGGACCCTCTGCATCATAATCAAAGTACAGAACCACTAAGCCATAACAACATAGGGGAAACAGCCACTATTAACATTCATATACTTACGAATGGTAGTTTAACCATTACTAAGCAAGTCTGCAGTCAGCCGAGAATTTTACAAAATGGCCAATCACAAAAAAGTGTGGGAAATGCGGCATATTTAAGCCTCATAGGCGGGAATACTCGCCATAACTGCTTGTAGCTCACATTTGCAGTCAGAATGGCAGGTGCAGGAGAGGGTTCATGCTTCCGAGCGCAACGTTGGGGCATCGAGGAGTCCAAATACATGGTTTGGCTCCTTGTCTACCATCACGAGTCAAGACTTCTGCAGGGCCAGTTCCAAGGGACGGAGTACAAGGCAGAGGCTTGGAACCAGTTAGCTCGTGACCTCACCAGTGCCACAGGCGTTCCTCGGACTGGTGAGCAGGTCCGTCACCACCACACAGACCTGAAGAGATGAAAGCAGGACCGCCTGAACCAGTGGATACAGGAGGCCCGTGGGATGCAGAATGCCCCACAACTGAGTATGTAGCCATGGAATGCAGTATGTAAGAATTGATAATGGAGTATGTATAATGGATAGGTATGTCTCAATATCCCTTCATTTACTTTACAGCTGCAGGTGACCATGCTACGAATCAGCAAGCCTATGCTGATAGGCTGCTAAGGCTGCGCTGCCAGTCAGGTTAGTGATTATTCTGCATGTATTGTTATATAAAATATGGGAGAGAGCATGAAAGAAAGTGTTGTAGTCCAATAAAACAGCCTTAGAATTGCCTGAATAAGTCCTCTGCATGTACTGCCAGATAAAAACATCAGAGAGGCAGAAAAAGAGTGTAGTAACCCATTAAGAAAGGTAACATATGTCTGGAATAATATCTCTGCAGGCACTGTCATATAACATAAGTGAGTGAGCCTGAAAAAAGATTGCTCTAACCTATTAATAAAGGTATAATATGTCTTGAACATGTCTGCCATAAACACCGTTAAAACAAATAAAGGAGTGAGCCTGTGGAAAAGTGTGCAATGTCATTAATAAAGATCTAAAACCCAGAGTGTGTGTGTGTCACAGAGTCTGAAATGTTGTTGTACCCTTGCATTATACAAACAATACTGTTTGAAAATGTGCTGGCAACCCAGAGTTATGCAGTCCCATATAAAGTGGGTGATGGAAGTGCTAGTAGCTGTGAAACATATATACAGTCCACAATAGACAGTTACTGGCTGGCATGAATAAGTAAACCTGGCACACATGTAGCATGTAATTATTCACCAGAAATGTGAGTGTGTGTTAAGAAATGCAGGGTTCTGTACAAATCAAAGTGAAAATGTCATGTGAAAACATCCCAGATATTTAGATAAAGAAATATAAATGCAAACAAGAAATATGTAGCAGTAACATCTGCATCCTGGACAGTTAGTATGTCAGATATAGGTCAGGCATATATTGAACTAGCCAAACCCATAACACAAGCTAATGTATGGTGGCAAGTGCAATAATACAGGTAGGGGATATACACTTGCAGTCACTGGGAATGTAGTGTAGACTAAAAGGTCATTATAAGATGTTAACCGAGGTTTTTTCTACACCCTACCGTATGTGCATAAACCATGCAATTCCACACCTCAGTGGGTATGTGTAACCTTAAATATTTGTTGGGACATACGTCCTATTGTTTTATAAATATTTGCATTGATGTTGATGCATGTCCCCTGTTCAAACACCACGTCCATGGTGGCCTGTTGCTACCAAACATACCTGCATGCTGTTGGAATATCCACTGTCATTCAATATATGCATGTGTTATGCTTGCTGTTCAACTGTTGGAACCTTGGTGTGTTGGGTTAATGGGAATATTACTGCATGCTGTTACAACTAATCTGGAATGCTGTTGTTTATGTTGTAATTAAACACACCTAATCACAGAACGTATGGGAAGGCCGGTCCCAGCGGACCCACCTGTCCCTCCTCAGTTGGCGAGTGCACCTGGCACCAGTGGCTCTGGTGCCCAGCCCAGGCTCCCCTCCTCCATTGGTCCTGTGCCACCTTCGGGTGGAAGCAATGCAGGGGATGGGGCTCGTCCCCCCCATGCAAGCATGGGTGGAGAAGGGCCACCTGTCACCCTTGCTAGGGTCCGGGTTGTGGTGCATAGGGAGATCCAGCATTCAGTTGCTGATCCCCTACGCCAGCTCGAGGCGACAGTGGCGCGTCTCTCGAGTGAGCCTGCCCATCATACACAGCCCTCAGCACAGCCACCCTCAGGGCTGTGAAGGTGCAGTGGTGACTGCCCATGGGTGGGGATCTCAGTTCCACTATTACCATCTGTGGGCTCATGGGCTTGCAATTTCCAAACCTCCTTCCCCGTCAATTGTGTTCACCCACCCCATGTGTCAAACTCCGCCCCTGTATGCGTCTTATTTGTCTTGTCTGTTTACCTCCCCAACCTACCTCCCCAAATATACCTACATCCTCTACCTCACATTCCAGTCTCACCTGAAAAAAAAAATAAAAAAAAGGGCAATCTGTTCCC
Organism: Protopterus annectens; assembly: GCF_019279795.1. Taxonomy (NCBI): domain Eukaryota; kingdom Metazoa; phylum Chordata; order Ceratodontiformes; family Protopteridae; genus Protopterus; species Protopterus annectens. The sequence continues at coordinate 1,360,555,139 of NC_056744.1, read as the reverse complement.
ACAAAAAAATTATGCCCCGTGCATAGCTGCCCAATTCGCACACATGTCCACTGGACATGTAAACTGATAATTCTAATTGGCAGTACAACATATTTTGTTGTCTTCACCCCTCTCTCAGGAGTGGAAGGTTTTAAATTTCACACCAAATTTCAAACATATGCACAGCTGTTGCTGGTAAAGAAATGGGCAGCTATGGACCTTCCCTACACCCATCCTGCACATCCCGAGCTGGTTTCCCTACTGTCTTTCCCTCTTTGTGCCCCCTTTTTCATCACTTTCCTATCTCCCCATTTTCTTTTTTTTTAAAAGAAATTAGCGCGGGGGTTAGCGGGAGTAAGCACTTTTAAGCAGTAGTTAGCAGGGGTGTGCGAGTGTGAGCTTGTGTACGCTTAGCTAAGCATTGCTAAGCGTCGCTCAAACCCACGCAAACCTGCTTACAACTGCTTAAAAGTGCCTTAGTCACTCTGTATGACAAGGCCCTTGTACTGCTCAGCAGCAAAATAAACAACCTTGTCAGTCTCAAACCCGGGACCTTGGACTCAGCAGTCTGCATGAAGTACCACTGCACCACAACAGATATACAATAACTTGGTGCTGAAAGAAATATGACATGCATTACAATGAGTGAATGTAAAGGGAAAATAGGAAAGCCATAGGAATACATTGCAATAACTACTGTTGTATGCCAGTTAATTCTCTAATTCGAAAAGAAAGTACATACACCCATGTATCCAGTGTTAGCATTAGGAGGTGTGAGTAAACCTACACACTGAGAAGAGTGTACTGGAAGAAGTAACAGTCAGGTTTCAGTACAACATGCATTTCACTGGCTACAACCCAGCTTCAGATATGAGACATATACCAACCTTCTGACTGAGACAACAGTGTCCACAGCAAACAAGCATGGTCCCCACCTTGCAAAACTGAAAGGGCTACGCCTACCTAACCTATCATTTTATAGCAGTGTCCTGAAATCACAGTGAGAACTGCAATTATCACACAGCAGGTTGCATGCAATTACTAAATGGTGGGCACCAATTGGTGCAGAGGCCATCACATGCACATGTGCAGATACCTAGAAAAGCAGCCTGTATCTGCTGTCCACACATGCAATAATATCATTGCAACAACTGGGAGAAAGAGAGAGAGCACGAGCGAGAGAGAGGCAGACAGAGACAGACAGACACAAACAGGCAGAAGGAGACAGATGCTGAAAACAAACAGCAACACACAGAGGAAACAAAACTAAAAAAAAAAAAAAAAACAACAGATGGAGGTGAGGAATACAAAGGTAAGGTATGTAACAGATATGTATTTGGTGACATCCGAAAGATGTGTCTGAAGGGTACCCTACATACTTTGAATCATCCATATGTGGCAGCAGTCCATATCTATATGTACATGCACATTTGCATAGGGCAAGGGACATACTGCAACTGTTAGTGAAGGCTGGACATAAGTATGTTGTTGAAGGCTGCTATGTGCACATATGTATGTAGGTTGTAGTGTATGGCATTGCAGAAAGCAAGCAGTGCCGGTATATGTCATGTGGTGTTAAACACTGTGGGACTGAGCTACAGGCAGTGAGGCCTGCAACAGCTATACGGCCTGAGGACAGCAGAATGCATTCTGCACAACATTGTGCAATAGTATTACATAACCGTATGTCTCACAACTGTTGCATAATTGACATCCCCACTATGAAAGGTGGGCAGTATATGTGCCTATATGTGCAGCTATATGTACAGCAATGGATGTTTACATGTATGTGTATATATACATGTATATATACATATATATGTGTGTATAGATATATATATGGATATATTTAGATATATATGGATATATATGGATAAATATAGATATATATTGATATATATGGATATATATAGATACATATAGATATATATATATGGATATATATGGATATATGTAGATATATATAGATATATATAGATATATATAGATATGTATGGATATGTATAGATATGGATACATATGGATAGATATGTATATATGTATGTATGTATATATATATATATATATATATATATATATATATATATATGAGAGAGAGTGAGGGAGACATGGGTCATATGCACTGCAACAGGTGCCTGTTGTCCAAGGCATGGACTGAACACCAGTGTTGATACCGCAGTGCCATACCCCATTCCAAAACACCTTATGCAGTAACTGCCACATAGGTGGTAGCCTGCCTAACACTGATGGTGTCAAAAGGGTACACGGGACACAGGTGGACAGCAGGCTCCCCTTTGATAATCATAGTGACAACAGTAGTAATGTAATCTGTGTACGTGGTACGTGTCATCACAAAAGGTGTGTCATCTAGGGAAATATAGGTCGGTGTTCCCCTCTACTCATCACAATGCCCCATGAGGTATGTACCTCACATGACAACTACAGCAAGTGGAAAGGCCACAGACATACCTAACAAAGAGTAATACTGCCCTCAAACACATGCCCTATGCAGACTGACTCACAAACCACAGTTAGAGTGCACTGCATACCGCCCACCCAGAGGTTACCACTGCCGGACATACAGAGGTATGTCACACCCATAGCAGTCGGCCAACCACCATGACAACACCTCCCAATCCCTCCGGGCTACATGACCTAGGGCCCTAATCTTTGTCACCTCACTAAACAGCACATGCTGGAGGTACAGATTCCTATCCACAAATATGCCATACTCTGGACTAAACCACCCAGGATGAACAAACAAGGCTCCTCATTAGCAGATGTCATACATACCCCTGATGATTGTTTTGGAGATAGGTAATATGCCCTGGGAGTCACCTCTGTGTATCCGGTTGACAGGAGCAAGTAAAATCACATTACATGTGTGTCAAAGGCCAGGGTAGCATATGGCTAGGCTGCTCTAGGCCCTAGGACCAATAGCGTATTACCTACCTATGACACAATGCACACACACATGTACTCAGTGCAATACCTGCTATGTGAGGTGGAATGAGTGTGACAGTGACTGTGTGCAAGGTTTGTAAAGGTGTGATAGCTAAGTGTGAGGTTCTGTCTGTCATGGTAGTATCCTAGGTGTGAGGGTGGAGAAAGATGTGTCAGTTATTGGGATGCAGACGTAGTAGGATGGCATATGTTGTGACATAGTTCCTTGTGTACGACTGTGGTGTCCCAATATATGCTGAAGCAATACATGTATGCTCAGTAAGCAGTACTGTTGGTGACTCCAGCTCACATATGAACTGTTGTACTATCTGAAGCTGTAGGCCTAAACAGCACAGTATGGTGTATGTTCACAGTCCCTAGTAACACTGTCTTGTGTGTTTCCTGTAGTCTGCACAGATTACATACCACAGACATAGGTATCTGTAAGTAGGGGCACACAGTACTATAAGGTACACAGGTAATGCTCATCTGTGTCAGCATACATCTTTCTGTTGTATGTATGTCTGATGTGTGTTTAATGATGCCTGTACCATGCCCGCAATGATATGTGTGTTACAGGGTATGTGTGTGTACCTAGCAACATGTATACTCTGTTACAGCAGTATGCCAGCTGTATTAACAACCATGCACATATGTTAGGTAGGGGTATGGCATGAAAGACTAGGGTGGTTTACCGGTAATACTGTAAATGTACATGACATTCGTTGCATTGGATGACATATTTCTTCATGCATTTGCTTGATATATACCCCTGGGGCGAGGTTGTGCATTGTATCCCAAACAGTGTGCCGACTACTGTTGTATACTGGTGTGTTATATGGAGTGTTGCAGGCACTGTCAGCCAGTTGTGGGCTGAGCACTGATATGTGGTATTGAATGTGTGTATCCTCTGATAGACAGATAGATGCTATATATGGCAGTTAAGTGATATCTGTACTTCATAATGTTAAGTGTGCCACATGACATGCTCACACATATCGTTTAATTGTCTCCCAGGGTTATGGCTCATCAACGTAATCCATTGTATTCAGCTGCAGAGGAGCAGGAAATTCTGAACAGCCTGGTGCAGCACTATAACCTGCTTTTTTCCAGGGCCAGCCAGCACCAGCATGACCGTACTACACTGTCGCAAGACCTTGTTCACCGGGTAAATGACATAGGCATGCATAACTGGACATATGAGCAGGTACGCCATCACTGCAGTGATTTAATTAGACATGTCCGGCAGCTTCGTCTGATATCCATAGGCAACAGCTTGCCACAGGTGGTGGGGCAGTCATACATCCCCCTCACCAGAGTGGAGGAGCTGCTCCTAAGCTTGGTGGCTCCTGGCCTACAGCAGCAACAGCGTCACACATGTGTCATCATGGAGGCCAGAGCCACCCAGCAGGATGACATGGAGCATGCAGGTAATATGCCCTAGCTGTAGACTACCATTATCTGTATTGTTAGAATATGCATATGTGAGATGTGTACTGCATGTTTAGCAGTTGTGCTGCCTAACATGTGCAATACTGATATTTGGAATAGTATCCGTACACCTGTGACTGTTGACTGTTGTTCCACTGTCATTTAGCACACTCACAGTAGCAATGCCACAGTTGTGGCCACTGACAAACTGTGTCATATTCTTCTAGGTCCCTCTGGTGTGACAGCAGGGCAGACAATATATGCTGGTGAGTGTGTTAACACTTTAATATTGGTAATGAAATGTGCATGTCATAGGTGAGATGTAGGCCGTGTACACGTAACACACCTACGCATAATGCATGCTGTGCATATTTGCTGTGAGACATCACTCATCTCAGTAAAATCAGTAGCTGCCTCAATCACATGCTATGCACAGTGCAGCAGACACAATTGTGTCAACACTGTAATGCACATTGGATATGCATAGTTGTTACAGCTGTACACAACAGAACATGTTTATCATACGCAGTACACGAAAACATGCTACATTTGGCATTACCACATGCCCGCTGTAAGGTCACACTTCAGTATCCCACATGTCATGCACACACACACATGATGTACCTCAGGGGTAGAGGCCTATCATGGGGCTGTGCAACACTCTGCAACACATAACACAGTCATGTTAGGCAATGCTCCCTATTGGGCATCTCACACACCCATGTACAAGGTGGCTGTGTAATTGTGAATGTAGCCATGGCACTGCAGTTCAGGTACAGCATGCTAGGCGGTGGTCTTGCACACATTAGTAGCTGTGAGTGACCACAAGATGCATGTTGATGATGGCACAAGGTACTACACCCCATCCAGTTACAGTGACCACAGTACTACTCATAGCAGTCATTGCTTTGCACCTCAGTGTTCTGTGTGTGCAAACATATGCACCTATACACAATATGCATAGCATGTTGTCTGTGTGCTTACATATGCCAGTATACACAATATGCACAGCAGTCTCCATCCACACAAAGTGTCACATATATGTCCTGGAATGCTAGTGGGTGTATAGGTCACTTGACACACATTGGGTATGTGTGGAGTTTAATGCTGCAGTCGTGTAGCATGCCATGCCATGTCTGGCACCCACATATCTGCAATATGTCCCACACTCACCATAACCACTGTACACTGGCCATGTCAAGCATTGGGATTCCTTCACGTCAACATGCACCGCACATCCCGTGTGTGTACATAGCATGCATGAGCTACACTCGTGCCCACTATTATCTGCTATGGACACAGACACTGGACTCAGACATGGATATCTATGTGTCACACAGATAACACATGCAGCCATGGCATGTATACTTGTGAGTGATGGTGCACAGGGCATTGCAGAGCTGATAATACCTGCACAGCAATGTTGTGTCCATGTACACATTGTGTTCCAGGATGTAGCCAATCACTGAACAACTGCACAGTTGCATCAAAGCCATGTATACTGCCATTTAATAGGGGCGTCTACACTTGCACTGCATGGTCTTGTGCAACACATATTCTGCATGCTGACACATGTGTGGTGACTGTCTACCTTGTGATACTGACACCCACCTTCACCCACTATAGAGTGTGTGTATGTGCTGTAGTGAGGTGTTTATTAGTGTTCATGTGTGCATGTGTGCGTGTTCATGTGTGCATGTGTTCATGTGCGCATGTGTCCATGTGTGCATGTGTGCATGTGTCCATGTGTGCATGTGTGCATGTGTTCATGTGTTCATGTGTGCATGTGTTCATGTGTGCATGTGTGCATGTGTGCACGTACAGACCGTAAAGTGCGTTTCCTGTCTTCCTCTCACAGGTGCTGAGTTAGGGGTTGGTGAAAGCAGCAGGCAACCTGAAGCCACTGCCACGAATAGTGGTGATGATGACACATATATTTTGGCACAGGAAGATCTGACAGGGTTTGTCATTGGTCCACCAATCGACAGTACACAGCGTTCAACCCCATCTATGCGCACACTCATACTGTCAATACATCCCTCACCACCAATGGCCATAGGCGAGGGACAGCATACAGTTAGCATTGACCAGGAGAATGTGGTACCCATGGCACTTGCATCCCCTCACAGCAGCCATAGACGTAGACCCGGAATGGTACCACATAGGCGGAGGTCCAGGGGTTCTCAGGGGAGCACCACTGGTCATATTGCCCCTGGCAGGCGTGCCCACACAGGTCTTATGATGACTAGTATGTTCCGGGCTGTAATGCAGGCTCAGGCACGTGTGGAATGGTACACCACTATCAATGACAATATCCGTGACCTTGCCAGTGCCATCCGGACTTACACCGAGGTTGTTGATAGACATTGGTTGGGAGACATTAGATACCCTCCACAACATGTCTTCCATGAGCCAGGACCGTGCGGGATGGTTGCGATGTCGATGTGGACGCATGCCAGCAACAGCAACAGCTGGCAGTGGTTGCAGACGGCCCACAGTTCACAGATGCTCCCGTAGTGGCAGTACCAGCCCCAGCAATGCTGAGGCTGTCCTGTCCATTGACTGTCCCAATAGACCACGTGCACATGGCTCTGGCCAGTCCCAGCAGGGACATGGGTCCAGTCGTCATACCTCTGCCTCTGATGACAGTAGCCTGTCAGGGTTGGGACCCGATACTGTCCGTAGCACCCCTGCCAGGCACAGGTACTGTGTTCATGGCCGGAGACAGTGATCTGTACAGCCTAGCAGGTACAGTCTGTGGCTGTCCCACAAACTACGGTATAGGGCAGCCACATGGTGGAGCTGTGTGTATGCAGACACACACACATTAACCAAACAACTAGGGCTCACACATACACACACACATTACATCAACATTGGCCCATGCTTTACTGTTGTCCCTCTCACACACACACACACACACACACACACACACACACACACACACACACACACACACACACACATGCACACACACACACAGACGTCGATTGGATGGGTCAATGTCAGGCTCTGGCAAACAGCAAAACACCCTGTGCATATGATAATACCTGTGTCGCCTCCTGTCATCTGCATCATTGATGGAGGGACAGGCTAACATGGTGCTGATGCACAGGGTGACACTATAGCAGTGTAGCAATAATAGCAAGTTGTCAACAAGGAAGTGTAATGACATCCTTGTAGGTATATCTGAGCAGACATTATGCATCAAAGCTCTGATTGTCAATATAACATTGTTCACACCACTGTTAGGTCTGAGTATGTATTGTCCACCCATGTGCCACTTGGCTGAAGTGTAATGTGCTGCCAGCATGTGTTAGTGAGTGGACAGTACATGTGTGATGTGTGCAGTACAGATTAGCAAGTGTACATCTGTGAACATGGTGGGTGCACACTGTCTGGATGTACGTGCATAGTGGACACATGGGACGTGTGGAATACCCTGTCGTACACATTAACATCTCATAGTATCTTTCAATTTGGGGCCAAAGTTATTTTCATTTTTAAAAATAAAGTACTTAAAAAATTGGGGTTGACAAAAAAAGTGTAAAAAACATTGGCCTTTGACACTATCCCCCGTGGTTT
>NC_056744.1:1360538774-1360546701 GCF_019279795.1 Protopterus annectens | reverse complement strand
TACCCACACACATAACAGTCCTCTCCATTCATGACTTAGACATATTATCTGTAATACCTACACATACTAACAGTCCTCTCCATTCATGACTTAGACATATTATCTGTAATACCTACACATACTAACAGTCCTCTCCATTCATGACTTAGACATATTATCTGTAATACCTACACATACTAACAGTCCTCTCCATTCATGACTTAGACATATTATCTGTAATACCTACACATACTAACAGTCCTCTCCATTCATGACTTAGACATATTATCTGTAATACCTACACATACTAACAGTCCTCTCCATTCATGACTTAGACATATTATCTGTAATACCTACACATACTAACAGTCCTCTCCATTCATGACTTAGACATATTATCTGTAATACCTACACATACTAACAGTCCTCTCCATTCATGACTTAGACATATTATCTGTAATACCTACACATACTAACAGTCCTCTCCATTCATGACTTAGACATATTATCTGTAATACCTACACATACTAACAGTCCTCTCCATTCATGACTTAGACATGTTATCTGTAATACCTACACATACTAACAGTCCTCTCCATTCATGACTTAGACATATTATCTGTAATACCTACACATACTAACAGTCCTCTCCATTCATGACTTAGACATATTATCTGTAATACCTACACATACTAACAGTCCTCTCCATTCATGACTTAGACATATTATCTGTAATACCTACACATACTAACAGTCCTCTCCATTCATGACTTAGACATATTATCTGTAATACCTACACATACTAACAGTCCTCTCCATTCATGACTTAGACATATTATCTGTAATACCTACACATACTAACAGTCCTCTCCATTCATGACTTAGACATATTATCTGTAATACCTACACATACTAACAGTCCTCTCCATTCATGACTTAGACATATTATCTGTAATACCTACACATACTAACAGTCCTCTCCATTCATGACTTAGACATATTATCTGTAATACCTACACATACTAACAGTCCTCTCCATTCATGACTTAGACATATTATCTGTAATACCTACACATACTAACAGTCCTCTCCATTCATGACTTAGACATATTATCTGTAATACCTACACATACTAACAGTCCTCTCCATTCATGACTTAGACATATTATCTGTAATACCTACACATACTAACAGTCCTCTCCATTCATGACTTAGACATATTATCTGTAATACCTACACATACTAACAGTCCTCTCCATTCATGACTTAGACATATTATCTGTAATACCTACACATACTAACAGTCCTCTCCATTCATGACTTAGACATATTATCTGTAATACCTACACATACTAACAGTCCTCTCCATTCATGACTTAGACATGTTATCTGTAATACCTACACATACTAACAGTCCTCTCCATTCATGACTTAGACATATTATCTGTAATACCTACACATACTAACAGTCCTCTCCATTCATGACTTAGACATATTATCTGTAATACCTACACATACTAACAGTCCTCTCCATTCATGACTTAGACATATTATCTGTAATACCTACACATACTAACAGTCCTCTCCATTCATGACTTAGACATATTATCTGTAATACCTACACATACTAACAGTCCTCTCCATTCATGACTTAGACATATTATCTGTAATACCTACACATACTAACAGTCCTCTCCATTCATGACTTAGACATATTATCTGTAATACCTACACATACTAACAGTCCTCTCCATTCATGACTTAGACATATTATCTGTAATACCTACACATACTAACAGTCCTCTCCATTCATGACTTAGACATATTATCTGTAATACCTACACATACTAACAGTCCTCTCCATTCATGACTTAGACATATTATCTGTAATACCTACACATACTAACAGTCCTCTCCATTCATGACTTAGACATATTATCTGTAATACCTACACATACTAACAGTCCTCTCCATTCATGACTTAGACATATTATCTGTAATACCTACACATACTAACAGTCCTCTCCATTCATGACTTAGACATATTATCTGTAATACCTACACATACTAACAGTCCTCTCCATTCATGACTTAGACATGTTATCTGTAATACCTACACATACTAACAGTCCTCTCCATTCATGACTTAGACATATTATCTGTAATACCTACACATACTAACAGTCCTCTCCATTCATGACTTAGACATATTATCTGTAATACCTACACATACTAACAGTCCTCTCCATTCATGACTTAGACATATTATCTGTAATACCTACACATACTAACAGTCCTCTCCATTCATGACTTAGACATATTATCTGTAATACCTACACATACTAACAGTCCTCTCCATTCATGACTTAGACATATTATCTGTAATACCTACACATACTAACAGTCCTCTCCATTCATGACTTAGACATATTATCTGTAATACCTACACATACTAACAGTCCTCTCCATTCATGACTTAGACATATTATCTGTAATACCTACACATACTAACAGTCCTCTCCATTCATGACTTAGACATATTATCTGTAATACCTACACATACTAACAGTCCTCTCCATTCATGACTTAGACATATTATCTGTAATACCTACACATACTAACAGTCCTCTCCATTCATGACTTAGACATATTATCTGTAATACCTACACATACTAACAGTCCTCTCCATTCATGACTTAGACATATTATCTGTAATACCTACACATACTAACAGTCCTCTCCATTCATGACTTAGACATATTATCTGTAATACCTACACATACTAACAGTCCTCTCCATTCATGACTTAGACATGTTATCTGTAATACCTACACATACTAACAGTCCTCTCCATTCATGACTTAGACATATTATCTGTAATACCTACACATACTAACAGTCCTCTCCATTCATGACTTAGACATATTATCTGTAATACCTACACATACTAACAGTCCTCTCCATTCATGACTTAGACATATTATCTGTAATACCTACACATACTAACAGTCCTCTCCATTCATGACTTAGACATATTATCTGTAATACCTACACATACTAACAGTCCTCTCCATTCATGACTTAGACATATTATCTGTAATACCTACACATACTAACAGTCCTCTCCATTCATGACTTAGACATATTATCTGTAATACCTACACATACTAACAGTCCTCTCCATTCATGACTTAGACATATTATCTGTAATACCTACACATACTAACAGTCCTCTCCATTCATGACTTAGACATATTATCTGTAATACCTACACATACTAACAGTCCTCTCCATTCATGACTTAGACATATTATCTGTAATACCTACACATACTAACAGTCCTCTCCATTCATGACTTAGACATATTATCTGTAATACCTACACATACTAACAGTCCTCTCCATTCATGACTTAGACATGTTATCTGTAATACCTACACATACTAACAGTCCTCTCCATTCATGACTTAGACATATTATCTGTAATACCTACACATACTAACAGTCCTCTCCATTCATGACTTAGACATATTATCTGTAATACCTACACATACTAACAGTCCTCTCCATTCATGACTTAGACATATTATCTGTAATACCTACACATACTAACAGTCCTCTCCATTCATGACTTAGACATATTATCTGTAATACCTACACATACTAACAGTCCTCTCCATTCATGACTTAGACATATTATCTGTAATACCTACACATACTAACAGTCCTCTCCATTCATGACTTAGACATATTATCTGTAATACCTACACATACTAACAGTCCTCTCCATTCATGACTTAGACATGTTATCTGTAATACCTACACATACTAACAGTCCTCTCCATTCATGACTTAGACATATTATCTGTAATACCTACACATACTAACAGTCCTCTCCATTCATGACTTAGACATATTATCTGTAATACCTACACATACTAACAGTCCTCTCCATTCATGACTTAGACATGTTATCTGTAATACCTACACATACTAACAGTCCTCTCCATTCATGACTTAGACATATTATCTGTAATACCTACACATACTAACAGTCCTCTCCATTCATGACTTAGACATATTATCTGTAATACCTACACATACTAACAGTCCTCTCCATTCATGACTTAGACATATTATCTGTAATACCTACACATACTAACAGTCCTCTCCATTCATGACTTAGACATATTATCTGTAATACCTACACATACTAACAGTCCTCTCCATTCATGACTTAGACATATTATCTGTAATACCTACACATACTAACAGTCCTCTCCATTCATGACTTAGACATATTATCTGTAATACCTACACATACTAACAGTCCTCTCCATTCATGACTTAGACATATTATCTGTAATACCTACACATACTAACAGTCCTCTCCATTCATGACTTAGACATATTATCTGTAATACCTACACATACTAACAGTCCTCTCCATTCATGACTTAGACATATTATCTGTAATACCTACACATACTAACAGTCCTCTCCATTCATGACTTAGACATATTATCTGTAATACCTACACATACTAACAGTCCTCTCCATTCATGACTTAGACATATTATCTGTAATACCTACACATACTAACAGTCCTCTCCATTCATGACTTAGACATATTATCTGTAATACCTACACATACTAACAGTCCTCTCCATTCATGACTTAGACATATTATCTGTAATACCTACACATACTAACAGTCCTCTCCATTCATGACTTAGACATATTATCTGTAATACCTACACATACTAACAGTCCTCTCCATTCATGACTTAGACATATTATCTGTAATACCTACACATACTAACAGTCCTCTCCATTCATGACTTAGACATATTATCTGTAATACCTACACATACTAACAGTCCTCTCCATTCATGACTTAGACATATTATCTGTAATACCTACACATACTAACAGTCCTCTCCATTCATGACTTAGACATATTATCTGTAATACCTACACATACTAACAGTCCTCTCCATTCATGACTTAGACATATTATCTGTAATACCTACACATACTAACAGTCCTCTCCATTCATGACTTAGACATATTATCTGTAATACCTACACATACTAACAGTCCTCTCCATTCATGACTTAGACATATTATCTGTAATACCTACACATACTAACAGTCCTCTCCATTCATGACTTAGACATGTTATCTGTAATACCTACACATACTAACAGTCCTCTCCATTCATGACTTAGACATATTATCTGTAATACCTACACATACTAACAGTCCTCTCCATTCATGACTTAGACATATTATCTGTAATACCTACACATACTAACAGTCCTCTCCATTCATGACTTAGACATATTATCTGTAATACCTACACATACTAACAGTCCTCTCCATTCATGACTTAGACATATTATCTGTAATACCTACACATACTAACAGTCCTCTCCATTCATGACTTAGACATATTATCTGTAATACCTACACATACTAACAGTCCTCTCCATTCATGACTTAGACATATTATCTGTAATACCTACACATACTAACAGTCCTCTCCATTCATGACTTAGACATATTATCTGTAATACCTACACATACTAACAGTCCTCTCCATTCATGACTTAGACATATTATCTGTAATACCTACACATACTAACAGTCCTCTCCATTCATGACTTAGACATATTATCTGTAATACCTACACATACTAACAGTCCTCTCCATTCATGACTTAGACATATTATCTGTAATACCTACACATACTAACAGTCCTCTCCATTCATGACTTAGACATGTTATCTGTAATACCTACACATACTAACAGTCCTCTCCATTCATGACTTAGACATGTTATCTGTAATACCTACACATACTAACAGTCCTCTCCATTCATGACTTAGACATATTATCTGTAATACCTACACATACTAACAGTCCTCTCCATTCATGACTTAGACATATTATCTGTAATACCTACACATACTAACAGTCCTCTCCATTCATGACTTAGACATATTATCTGTAATACCTACACATACTAACAGTCCTCTCCATTCATGACTTAGACATGTTATCTGTAATACCTACACATACTAACAGTCCTCTCCATTCATGACTTAGACATGTTATCTGTAATACCTACACATACTAACAGTCCTCTCCATTCATGACTTAGACATGTTATCTGTAATACCTACACATACTAACAGTCCTCTCCATTCATGACTTAGACATGTTATCTGTAATACCTACACATACTAACAGTCCTCTCCATTCATGACTTAGACATATTATCTGTAATACCTACACATACTAACAGTCCTCTCCATTCATGACTTAGACATATTATCTGTAATACCTACACATACTAACAGTCCTCTCCATTCATGACTTAGACATATTATCTGTAATACCTACACATACTAACAGTCCTCTCCATTCATGACTTAGACATATTATCTGTAATACCTACACATACTAACAGTCCTCTCCATTCATGACTTAGACATATTATCTGTAATACCTACACATACTAACAGTCCTCTCCATTCATGACTTAGACATATTATCTGTAATACCTACACATACTAACAGTCCTCTCCATTCATGACTTAGACATATTATCTGTAATACCTACACATACTAACAGTCCTCTCCATTCATGACTTAGACATATTATCTGTAATACCTACACATACTAACAGTCCTCTCCATTCATGACTTAGACATATTATCTGTAATACCTACACATACTAACAGTCCTCTCCATTCATGACTTAGACATATTATCTGTAATACCTACACATACTAACAGTCCTCTCCATTCATGACTTAGACATATTATCTGTAATACCTACACATACTAACAGTCCTCTCCATTCATGACTTAGACATATTATCTGTAATACCTACACATACTAACAGTCCTCTCCATTCATGACTTAGACATATTATCTGTAATACCTACACATACTAACAGTCCTCTCCATTCATGACTTAGACATATTATCTGTAATACCTACACATACTAACAGTCCTCTCCATTCATGACTTAGACATATTATCTGTAATACCTACACATACTAACAGTCCTCTCCATTCATGACTTAGACATGTTATCTGTAATACCTACACATACTAACAGTCCTCTCCATTCATGACTTAGACATGTTATCTGTAATACCTACACATACTAACAGTCCTCTCCATTCATGACTTAGACATATTATCTGTAATACCTACACATACTAACAGTCCTCTCCATTCATGACTTAGACATATTATCTGTAATACCTACACATACTAACAGTCCTCTCCATTCATGACTTAGACATATTATCTGTAATACCTACACATACTAACAGTCCTCTCCATTCATGACTTAGACATATTATCTGTAATACCTACACATACTAACAGTCCTCTCCATTCATGACTTAGACATATTATCTGTAATACCTACACATACTAACAGTCCTCTCCATTCATGACTTAGACATATTATCTGTAATACCTACACATACTAACAGTCCTCTCCATTCATGACTTAGACATGTTATCTGTAATACCTACACATACTAACAGTCCTCTCCATTCATGACTTAGACATATTATCTGTAATACCTACACATACTAACAGTCCTCTCCATTCATGACTTAGACATATTATCTGTAATACCTACACATACTAACAGTCCTCTCCATTCATGACTTAGACATATTATCTGTAATACCTACACATACTAACAGTCCTCTCCATTCATGACTTAGACATGTTATCTGTAATACCTACACATACTAACAGTCCTCTCCATTCATGACTTAGACATATTATCTGTAATACCTACACATACTAACAGTCCTCTCCATTCATGACTTAGACATATTATCTGTAATACCTACACATACTAACAGTCCTCTCCATTCATGACTTAGACATATTATCTGTAATACCTACA